>NC_133771.1:19234626-19298059 GCF_003597395.2 Chelonoidis abingdonii
AAGACCTAACATCCACACTTACTTATCTCTCTCTTTTTTTAGATACTGCGCAGAACCCTCAAACTCCCAGGCCTCTGGTAGAGGACCCGAGGTTGAGGAAGACACATACCACCCATAGGGGTGAGAGGGGAATTTTTTTTTTTATATATATATATATATATATATACATACATACATACACACACAATATAATTTAGTAAAAGGGATGTTGAGCATGGATAGAGTATGCTGCACAAGGATTGATTCCTAAAAAGTAACCAAGTCAATCCAAAAATGCACTATGTAATGTATAATAAATGCAATGAGATGGAAGAGGGTTCTTCTGTAACTTTTAGATGTGAAGTACATCTTATAAACCACCCCCTACACTTGAGTCTGATCATCTCAGCATAGCTTTGCTGTATGTTAAATAAAGGAACCTGAGTGATGAAGTTTGGAGTCGAACTGAGTCTCAGAAAACTGGATGAAGTGTTCTCCCAGAACCGGACAAGATGTTCTGAATAAGCTGAGTGGGAGAGGTCTCAGAAGGAATGTCAACACTAACCACCAGCACCAGTAAAAAAGAATCTCTACTAAAACACAGTTGGCTATTTTATTGATGCACAAGGCAGAATATAATCTACCTCTCCTGTTCCATAGTACTTAGTGCTAGGTAACAAATACCTGATTAAAACTTGGTTTTATTCAGTAGGACTCAAGGACCTATATAGGAACAATTACTATATGTTTACTTTTCTGACTATAACGGCCCCCTAAATCTATGTACCCTAAATATACCACGCTGTCATTAAAATATCACCACCTGGCAATCAGTGTTTTGTCCACCTCCTATATTATTATTCAGTGACAAAACCCTACATACCATTGGCGTCTAGACCTTGTGTTATCTTATGTTTTTTTGGCGGCATGGGTGGAGGATTATTAGTATCTTCCTCTGAGGTATATGATGCTGGCCACTGTCAGAGAGGATACTGGGCAAGATGAACCCTGGGCCAATCTGGCACAGCAATGACTATATTCATAGGAGATTGTTCTTTTGCAGAGAACCAAAAGGCAAGGGTGTGTTACAGGACAATAGGAATAAAGGGGGAAATAATAGTTTAGGGAATACAAAGCACTTAAGAAGAATGATCGCAGATGATGGGATCAGAGATGGGGAGGGGAAAAATAATTTGAGATGATCAGTTCGGCGGTGTGACCCTGGAATGGATTAGAAAAGCAGCTGGAATATGAAAGATCAAGAATGTTCAGGAAAGAGAAAAATTAGAAGATCTATGATCATAATGCTACCTTCCCCCCACCCCAGCATAGAACTCACAATGGTTGTACTTAGCTGCATCCAGGAGGAGCGGACAGACAGCTTCCCTGGCACTGCAGCATCTCTCCAATGCCAGCTGCAACACAGATGCTCCCCCACCACCACATGTACACACTTTTGAGATTGATAAACCTTCATGCAGCAAAAGCTAGCACAAGTAGTGAATGGGGACATTACTTCTGAACAGTCTCCTAGGTGGAACACAAAATATCAGCTACAGAAAGTCACCAAGCAAGTATTCACTTCATCTTCAGAGCATTTGATGTAGATGCGGATCAAGTAACAGAAGACCTAGAATCCGTATATTGTGTGTGTGTTCTAAAAGAAGTGGATAGGGTGTATGGGTGGTAAAAAAATAAAACATATCCATATGGGTCCTGAATATATATTTAGCCTACTGAGTGTCAAATTTTATTTGCTTAACCTTAAAATACAGTGGGTTATGATCTACAGCACACTTGGAATTTACCAGTGGCATTCTGAATAGACACTCTTAGCTTTCTTCACATATGTTTTTATTCAACATTCAGGCAAGAACTGAAATATGTGCTTTATAACTTTTTGTGTGTGTGTTAGTTTTTGCAAATATTCATTACTTTTGTTACTCTAGGGTGAAATGTGCACCATCCACAGTACAAAAGATGTGTCCTCTTTCCCAATGCAACTGCACAGGCCACTACACATGTCAGCCAACAGGAACGCACGTCAGCCAATTGACTCATTTACACGGCAAATTCAGGGCTGGTGCTAGCAATTGCCTCCCCAACATTCCGTGCCCAGTGTTCTCTCTCACTCCAAACTAAACTAGAGCGGAGAAACTCTTTAATCACTACTCACACATTCTTAGTTTCTACCCTGCCTATGCAAAGAAAAGCTTAGGTCACAGACACCAGATGGGATGGCATAGAAAGATTGTCATATGCATGCGTACACCTGCATATAGTGGGAAAGATCCTGCAAGGTGCTGAGTCTCACCTGAGCACCTTCATATCTCACTGTCTTAGAGAGAGTTCTCAACAATTTGCAGAATAAGTAACCACATACAATACAATGATTAACAGACCACAGCTGGGACTAGACCATAGGTCTCGCCCTAGTTAAGTGTTCAGTTCACTCACCTAAAAAAGCTGCAACATTTAAATTGCCTTTACCTAGTGTTTATTTTTGATTGATAACTATTATATTCCAGGTAATTCATACTAATCTCTCTTCAATATGTGCAGTTAAGCATTAATATAACATTCTTTGTTTTCCTCACTCAGCGTTTCATTATATTTTTCAAGATTAAAAGGTGAACTGAAAAGCTTTTTTACCTACTAAGACTAGAGTTCGGGTTTTTCTTTCTTTCTCCAGCAACCACTGATGAATTACTAACACCTGGAAACAAAGCCAGACCTTCATTCTCTACACAGCGATAGGCATTAGTGATTCATCAACAACTGCAGAAGAAAGAAATACACAATTCTGAGGTCAGCATTTGACAAAAAAATGGAGAAATAGATCTTCAAATATTTTGCTTTAAAACTTATTCGGAAAGGTCAAGTTTACACAAATAGTCTGCTAATGATCTGGAATCTTAAAGTGTTATAAAATAATGTTATTTACTCAAACACATTAATTGACCAACTGAGATGTTGGCTGTCTGGTTATAGCACAGTCGTTTCACTTTGTAGATGTGTTGTATTACAGATCTCTCTCTTACTGTGAATCATGCTGGATATGAGAGGCATCCACTTAAGTGTTTGATACATTTTCTTGGTTTACTAAATTTTCCTGTCACATTTACATGCAAAAACTGCTTCACTTTACATTCAAATTCTCATTCTTGCCTGTTGTTTGTCTCGGCCACATCTGTGTTTATTGTGTGGCTGGTGGCTATGGCGTGCTTCTTAGCTAGAATCTGTCAGATAACTATTGTGTGATTTGTCTTGCTTTTAGAGGTGACCTTCCAACCAGGTAATATTTGCATCTATTTTAAACAATATATGCCAAATGCCCCAATGAAAAAGCAAGTGGGATGGGGCGGGGGGGAGGGAGGAAGGGTAGACATTCAGCAAGTTACTAGTTATAATTCACCCCTTTCTTAGGTCCCATGATACTCCAGCTTTGCTATGGATTGCTGGCTCCTTCTTCAGTGTGCCCCAGGGTGAATAAGGGGGAAGTCTGAAAGCAAGCAGCCACAAAACTTTGAAAAGCAGAAGTTTACTATTTAAGTTTTCACCTCATGTTGCATGGTTCAGTCTTGACAGTTAACTTGCATTTAAAACAACCCTATGCAACAGAGCTGTCAGCCAGAGACGTATTTGAGCCACAAAGCCCATTTAAAATTCTTTCCCAACTGAGGAAACATCAGTCAGCCATGGAAGACCTCTATTCCTAGGTTAGGAGTTTGAGGGATGCATGGAGCATGCTCAGTTAGTTTTCAGATGTCATTGCCAAAGGCAACAATTAAGCTGGACAGAACCTATTGTTGTGCCCCTGGGAAAGGAACAGCTTTGACCATGATCCTGGGGAAGAGGCAGCCTTGAAGAAAGTCTCTGAACTGAGCTCACCAATTTAAGCATTATCCTGATGTTATCAAAGAAAGAAATACCTCCCTTGGATCTACGAGAAGCCTTAAGATGTTCTTCTTAAGCATACACGGGCCTGTTGCAGAGTTTCCTTTCTGCTGGACTGGGGCCTTGTCAATTATACTCCTTAAATTCAGTCCATCTATGCAGTTAACCAGCATCTCACAGGTTACTAAATGTAGCCTAAAAATGGAAGGCTTGAAAAGGGAAGCTTTTTTGACAACAAAGACATTAAAAGCTTAATAAAAAGCATTCAAGTGTTTATCATTTCTGTATATTGAAAAACACATCAACGACATCTATTACAAATCATGTTGGCGTCATTAATTATTAATTATAGAATTCTACCTCTCCATTTCTTAGTCATCGTGAAAACAGTTTGATGAAATAACCTTTGTGAGTAATCAACAGCAATAACATCACCCAGGCAGGCCATAAATAATATAATGAAATGAGCAACATAGGGATTTTATCAGCAACCATGCAGTGAGGAAAAAACAAAAGAAAACAACAACAAAATCCATCCTGTAATCAAAGTATGTGGATACAGAAATACAAAATGCACCAGCATTAAAGAAAAAGTGAACTCTGGTAAAATAATGTGAATACCTCTGGCTAGCTTGCATGCCAAATCTTATCTTGTTGATAAACAACAGGTGGCCTGATATGCAACATCAAAGGTTCTGTAACCTTTTCTAATGCCCCATCCAGACCTACACAGCCAGTAGTTTAATACAAAATAATATTGACAGACACTGGTGGCATTTGCTGAGTACAACGCCAGGGCCTTTGCAGTGTCTGGTCTACTTAGATCAGATGGTATGTACTTTGATTATTACTTCACATCATTTCACATACATTTGATGAAGACTATAATGTAAAATAAAAAAAATCCCATAACTTCACCCTCCCCAGTAACCTCTGTTGCCAAAACTAAAAGAAAAAAGCCGCTGTGCACAAATCCAGGGTTTATTACATAAAATTGCTGAACAGTATGAATATATTTTAAAAACAAACAACAATGTAAAAATTGAAAATGAGGAACACTCTCACAAAAAAAAGACTAAAACGTCTGTTTGTTAACTATATAGCTAACCTACCCTAAAGTCAAATCTCATCGGATGATATACAAATCTGACCTAGTGGAGGACAATTTTCCCATCAAGTTGATGTTACTTAATCAAGTGTATGTCCAAGAATAATATAAAAACCCAAAGATGAAACATCATCTTTTCTCCCTGTCCTCCAATTACAATCTAGAGCTCTAGTGTTATATATAATATACAATACACCACACAATAAGAACCACGCCAAACACTTTAAAATATTCATGAAACAGAGGGTTGTGCTAGACTTTTAACATGACTATTGGCACTCTCCAATGGAGTGACAAATCAGAGTTAAGTAATGTCATCTGTTCCAGCTGATCTTTCCAGGCACCAACCAACAAACAATATGAATGCAGGAAGCAAACAGTAAGCAGGCAAAAGAAAAGCAGAAAAGTGTGTTTGTTTTGTGGTTTGTTTGTTTGTTTTTTGGCTCCTTTTCCAGTAGTTGCAAACCCTAAGCAACCTATTGCATCCACAAGGAAATATGACAGATTCCCTTGGTCCCACACAAACACGAACAACTGGGGGCACAAAAGTGATTAGTACACAATAAGTTATTGTGAAGCATGTGCAGCATTATGTAGTATCACAAGGAAAAGCATCAACAGGTAACATAGTGGAAACAAAATCTCCATAAAAGCCATTCTGCTGGGAAAATAATGAAGGGGGGAAATCAATAACTGAACTTTCGGCTTTCCCAATTAGCAGGTATTTTAGAATCTACATGGCACTGAAAACTCACTATAGTAAAACACTGCTGTAATTTAAGACTTCTAATTAAAAAGCTTTAACATTAACATTTCCTTCCCTACCATTTCCTTTCTTTAAATGTTTGTCTCTACAGTACAATAAAATTAATCAGGAAAAAGAACTGAAATCATTGAAGAAATTATTTTAGGTTGAAGATTAAGAAAACATGAGTTAAAGGTGTTAGTCTACACTGGAAGGCTGGGTTTTCTTATGACTAAGGATACACACAGGAACCTTTATTTTCTGAGTAATTTCTTTATCCACTGTGTAATTTCTCTTTAGTTCATTCCAGCTACATGCCCTCCTCATTAGATCACAGACTTACACACAAAAAAGAGCCACTAGCTAATCCAGTCCACCCCTGATAGTGCATGAATGGTCCTTAGCATGTTTTCTAGTGCTTTATCCAGTCCAATCATGCAGTCAAAAGCACTGAGGCTTCCACTCCATCACATGGAAGTTGCATAGATCTCATTATTAGCAGGTTTCCCGCGATTATTAGCTTAAAATTCCCCTCTTCTCAATTTCAAAGGGATTTTGGTTACAACACAGGTTTTAGGCCCTCTGTGGATCAGAGAAGCTCTGTTATCATTGATTCCTCCAGTATGCCTACTCTAAACGTTGGTGCTTAAGAAGTGTAGAACTGATTACCCACAAATTCTTCATTCTATGCTGCCAAACTAAATTCTGACCTGCATAAACCATATTATTTTAGTACTGAGCCTTTTCAGACTGAGACAATCATACGAACTTGTGTAGAATAATGTCCACTAGGATTGAGCACTCATTGGCACACCTGCCATTGGAACTGAACTCTGGATTCCTGAAATTAAAGACTTAAGCAGTAATCCCCTATGCCAACTATTTTCTCCCCCACATACTTAATACATTTTCCTTGTATTCATTCTAGCATGCCACCCAATTATCCAGGCAGTAGGAGGACTAATAATCATGTCAAATGGTCAGCAAATACTATGCCCTTTCCTGAATGCACTTAATACATCTGGAAA
The DNA here is from genome assembly GCF_003597395.2 of Chelonoidis abingdonii. NCBI lineage: Eukaryota > Metazoa > Chordata > Testudines > Testudinidae > Chelonoidis > Chelonoidis abingdonii. The sequence continues at coordinate 19,241,384 of NC_133771.1, forward strand.
TTTCAGCACTAATCTATGAGCCACATGCTGTAACCACCTTACTCCAAGAATTTTTCACTAATGAATTCCATTTCTTTTCTTCTAAACATTTTAGCTGCCATATGTGCTCCACACAGGAGTCCTGACAAGACATTTATACTGCATATTTCTATTACAGTTTTTTCTGCTGCACCACAGCTTCATTCGTTGTCAGTCTTCAGTACATGGTTTGCTTTCCCAGTCTTTGTAGTCATCTCCCTTTGGAAAGGGGAAGAATTAAAAGGGACCTGAGAGAGGTATTTAAGACAAAGAGGTATAAAGGAAACTGACCAGGGTTCTGTTTTTACATTCTCTCATAAAACAAGAATAGGGGGTCATTTTGTGAAATTAAAGGCCAGTGAATGTCTAATTAATAAACAGGAAAGACTTTATATTGTTTACTCAGCTTGAGAAATTTATTGTTGCAGGAGGTCAAAGAGATAAACACTTCAGCAGGACTTACATGAGTTGGTTAATTTTACAAATAGCTGCAATATTTTTGGGCATGCATGCTAAAAACTTGGGTAATAAAATATTTGGCTTTGTGGAACAAACTGATTGCAATAAGGGTCAGGCAGGAATTCCCCACCAATACACATGTACAACAGCACAGAACTGTGCAGGGACACCGTGAGGAAAGTTTGCTTTTCTTTGATGTATCAGATGGCCACTGTCAGATGCAGGATACCAGACTTGGTAGTCAGATATCCCATATAGTTGGATCCCATTTAGCAAATGGATACCACTATGGATATCGGAATGCCTCTCTGCTCAACCCAAGTACAATTTTCCAGAACTTCCATTTAAAGAAAATAGCAAACATCATATCTGCATTCTTATTTCACCACTATTGATTTAGCAATTTTGATATAGTTGTACTTAGCCAACTATCCTAGCACATGAGTCATTGTTGAGTCTTTTGGTGTATTTTTTTTTTTAAGTCACTGATAAGTCTTGTTGTGTCCAGAAAGTCTGTATCAGTTAATGGACCATCTTCTCCAAATGCGCTAAAAAACAAAATACCCACCTTTTAAAAATCATGAAATCCAGCTCCATCCCAAAAAAGAACAGCAGCAAAACAGGCAAATTTATGTATATACCCTAAAAACAACAGCAACCTTACTTGGAATTTGAATAATTAGGTAAGCATTTGAAATCTAAGGCCTTGTGTAAACTACACAGTTTTGTCAACAAAAGTCAGCTTTCTTCGGAAAAACAGTGAAAGTGTACATACTGCAATGCTCCTTCTGACAATAAAACTCTCCTGCTTTGCCGACAAAATAAAACCACCTCAAAGAGAGGTGTGGAGCTTTTTGCAGCAAAGTTATATCGACAAAGTGTCAGCATAGATACCACATTTGGTTATGTCGCTGTAAATGGCTTCTAGGAGGTGTCCCACAATAGCCATCCTGACCACTCTGGTCAGCAGTTTGAACTTCTCTGCCCTGCACCCAGATATACAGGCATCTCCCCCTCCCTCTTTAAAGGCTTGGGAATTTTTGAAATTCCACTTCCTGTGTGCTCAGCATGGACAGCTCACATCATGTCTTTCCAGATGATCAGGGAGGCTCCACGCAGCAAATGCTCTCCCACTTGGAGAGCATCTGAGTTGTTGGATCTGTGGTCTCTGTAGGGAAAGAAAGTTGTGCAGTCCCAGCGCCGTCCAACCGTAGGAACTTTGATACCTACAGTCAGATTTCTCATGTTGGATAAGGGCTATGAAAGGGACACATCAGTGCTGTGCCAAGATAAAGAACCTGAGGCAGGTGTACCAGAACACGAGGGAGGCAAACCATTGCTCTGGTGCTGCGCCGAAGACCTGCCGCTTCTATAAGGAGCTGGATGACACTGTTGGTGGTTACCCCACCTCCACTGCCAAGAGCCCTTTGGATTCTTCGGTAGGGCTGGAGGCAGCAGAGAATGGACTCAACCCCAAGGATGAAGTCGTGGATGAGGAGATCGAGTTAGAGGATGATGTGGAGCACACGGCAGGGTTGTCTGTGGCGCAGCGAGTCAAGATTCTTTCCACTCTGGATGGGTCTAGCCAGTCCCAGGATTCCATCTCTGGTGCGCATGATGCAGCAGAGGAGAGAACAGGTAAGTGACCTTTTTGATGCTGCTTGGTTATACAAGGTAGAGATGTCCTTTGCTTTGTATATTCTAGAAGTAGGTGAAGGGATAGAAACGTACAAGACTCGCTGTGTTTGCACATGCTTCACATTCCCTTGTGTATCTAAGCAGTGTGGTGTAACAGCGTGTTAATGCAATTCATTAGATCTCCAGAAAGATCTCTAGGAAACTTTCCTGGATGTACTCGCCAATCCTCTGCCAAAGGGTCCTTCGCATGATCCTCTGCAATGTGTTCATAACAGTGACCACAATACTAGGGAGCAGAGCAGGATCCACCCTTTCAGACAGAGATGACGGGCATACAGTAAACAGGTGCTGTTGAAAAATGCTGTGAAACGCAGTCAGAGGCCCATGGAATGCTAGGACGGAAAGAATGGCATCATGGGACTTTGAGCCCGCAACCATGATGCACTCCATCTTCCCACAAATCCTAGCTGCAGAAGGTGGTGAGTAGCACAGTGGGACAGCCACCCTGCACTGCTCTTTCTGTTGATGCTAGAGCACCAACTGTGGACGCACTCTGCCAATGGAAGGAACATCGTGTAAACATGCACAAGCCATATAAATTAGACTGGTTTTTGGTTGTCGGCTTACCTTGCATCTACAAAACTGTAGTCTAGACAAGCCCTAAGCCTGAGGAACCTAACCTCCCAATGTATGATACTAAGGAAAAGGGACTGTGTTTTCAAAGCATTAACTTAAGTGATGAGGGAGAGATTTCAGTACTGGGAGGAGAGTAGTGAATGCTGTTTAAAATATCAGTAAGGGCTGCGTGACTATGGGAGAACAGCTGGAAAAAATTCAGCAGCAATCTAATTTCACGTACAGGAGCAGCAGAGCAGGAGGAGGAAAACACATAGCACAAGCCATCTATAATGGACCTCAAAATAAGGCCTGGGTAAAATTTTCAGAAGTGCTTACGTGACTTGGCAGCCTGGATCTTATTTTCAAAAGTGTCTTAAGCACTTCATATTCTAAGTTCCACTGACTTTCAATAAGACTTAGGCTCATAAGTGCGTAAGTCAGTTTTGAAAATGGCATCTAGAACTTTTGAAAATTGCATCCCTTAAGTGGGGCTTAAGCAGCACATGGGCCTTGCACCAGCCCTCTGCAAAGGGGTGAATTCAACTAACATCGGGGGAGGGGGGGGGAAGAGAAATGAAACAACTGCCAGGTGGTTTGGGGTCCGAAATTTAGGTTACTGAACAAATGGTTTTGGGAGATGAAGAGGGTGAGACAAAGCAGAATTGAAGTGTTTTGATGAATCTGTACAGAACTTTAATTCAAGACATTTTTAAAGCCCACACTTTGGCCTGCAAGATAGCCTTCTACTTTACACTGCTATAGCCCTTTTCATTGGAAGTTCTGAGAACGCAGAGGCAAACATACAACACGGCCTTGTGTCAGTGCATTGGAACCAAGAAATGAAATTAAACATTTTTCTGTCCAAGCAAAAGTAGATGCATGTGATCATTTTAAAATCAAAAGGTTTAATAATCTTACTATTAGGAAGAGTAACAGAGGTGTGACAGCTTGGCAATTTGGCCTGACAGTTCGCTGTTCCTCAAAAAATATGAGAGACAAGGCAGATATGACACCTTGCTTTCTCATAGCACTGAAAACCCCAAACAAATCATGCATTAATGATCATCTGCAGAACTTAGTTTTGCCAACTTCTACAATCTCATCTTGTCTCATGATTTTTGTGCTTTTATTTAAAAGCCCCAGCTTCCACAGACAAGTATAACACACACACACACGTATCTCTGCTTTCATTTAAAAAATAAATATGTTTCTAAGCATCATGGTCATGAGGAGAGCTGGACCTGTGACTAGAGTGTACCCTACGGACTCACAAGCCAGATGGGAAATAAAAAGATTATTGTAAAAAAGTCTTATGATTCTTAAGCCAGTCACGTGATTTTGAGGGGATTGACTCATGATATTTGAACATCTGTGGTCGGCAGCACTGGAAGACATTAATAGCAACTGGATGAAAAATGAAATAAAACAGACTGGTAACATGTGTAAGCACAAGACAGATGCTTGAATGCTTTTCTGGGAGAACTATATTAGGATTTTATTGCCTCAAGACCAATTGGGATTCAGCATTGCCTTAAAGAAAGCCCATATTTTCAGACCATCCGGTCATAATTACAAAGAAGGCACTTGGATACCATGATAAGAACATAAGAATGGCATATTTTATAATGTTTGGGGCTGAGGTATACAAGGTCCTAGAGAGACAGGAAGATAAGAAGGCAGAAAATTAGATACTTATCATTAGCAACATAGTATTCTATTCTACATAGATTCTTATACCATGTTCATCAGTATAATATCTGAGCATCTTCTGGTAGTGCACTAAGTAATATCACTTACATCTGTCATGTGCAGTTCGTTTTGTCATCTGTCTACAGCAGTGGCCTCCAAACTGTGGGGTGCGCTGCCCCCAGCTGTTCTCTGGCTCCGCTCCTGGCTCCAGTCCCAGCCCTTGACAGTGGCTCTGTTCCCGACCCTGGCCCCACTCCTGGCTCCAGACCTGCCACCAGCTATGGCCCCAGCTTGGACCCCTTACCCTGATCCAAGCCCCCCCCAACCATCTGAGAGGCACAGCCCTGCTCCCAGCCCCAGCTCTGGGGGATGGACAAAGGTAAGAGGCCATGAAAAGTTTGGAGACCACTGGTCTATAGGGTGGATATTTAAATCACTGATTTTAATCGTGTTTAAATCAGCAACAGAAAACCTTTTTTTTTTGTAAGTAATCAATTTTAATCATATTTTATATTTGTACCTTTTGGTTATTTTCCTAGACACAAGTTTATTCTCACTGGTTGGTAACCATTAAAATGTTGATCTGTAACTAAATATAATTTTATCATTAAACTTGGTACTTCTTTTTGCTAAGACAATACACTAGATCAATATACACGTATCTAAGCAATTATATAGCTTAACAAATATTTGTTCAGATTCTTAGTTTTTACTTTTTAAAAATTATGTTAGAAAATGGTGATTCATTTCTAATGATTAATTTTTTAACTTGAGATTTGTATCAAGATCTATTTGGATGGAAATTGGAATTCAGTTAAACATATGCAAAAACAGCATTTACTTTTTTAATTAGTTAAATAAAGCTAACAAATGTGCTGGATACATGAGAAAAAAAGAAAGTTTATCAAAAACATGTTTTGATTTAAAACTAACTGATTTATTAAACAAAAGAAGTATTATTTGTAGTTAATAAACTGAACTGATTGTTTCTGGTCACCATGCCCTTCAAGAGTTTATATTAGTAGATCTCATCTTCTTTCATTCATAGACTGGATAAGGAGAAAAAGCTTTCCTGCTTTTTTCAACCCCCAACCAGTTTCTTCATTTTGAATAACCCAGTTATTGAACTGAACTAGCTGAATAAACTGGAAGGATAAAAGTACTTTCTCTGCATCTGAAGAAGAGATTACTGCTGCCAAACAACACTTCAACAAAATCTGGTTCTAGATTCTTCCACTAGTTCAGTGCTTTGACTTTTTAAAAATTTTTTGGCAGCAAACATATATCACTTAATATTATTTTTGTTTAATTTAAATGATTTTTAAAAGATTATAGTACATTTAGGCCTTAACATAGGTTGTCTTAATTTCAAATTTAATTTTAAATAGATTTATTTTTAAAAAAAGGATTTAAATTAAAAATTCTGATTTTAGTAGAAAATCTCATTTAAATAAAATATTAATTTTTATTAATAATAATAATAATTTATTTTATCACTTTGCCCCTCTCTCTTTTAACCTGAGTATTACAGAGCCACCTCTGTGAGTTCAACCATGACTAGCCACAAAAGATTGTCCCCCCCCCCCCACCTCGATAATTCCAGTCTTGGTTATGCCAGGAATAAATGTTCTTAAAAGATCACAGTGCAAACAGATTTCTATCAGTATTATATTAACTGATTAGTACAACCCAAGTTTCCACATCATTGCAATGGTGAAAGGAGCATTATAATTAGAGGTTACATTAAAGAGTAAGAAAGGTCAGAAAAGTCTTGTATTGCACACTAAGATTTATTATAAAAGTAGAAATAGTAGAACAAAATTGAGAAAACAAACATGGACATTTTGTGACAAAATACAACAAAGAACTTGACATTTGCAGTACACCTCACAAAACTCGAGGTAGTTTTAAGTAGGATTAACACAGCAAGCATCTTTCTCTAACCAAACTTTTAAAACCTAATGGTATTACAGCTGCAGGAATTTCATGTTGTGTCATTTTCTCCATTTAGACTTTGATACAGTATAGTAATGAACTGGAAGCACAAGAAGTAATATTAAGAAGATTAAAAGCAAAAGTGCTCATGGAAAAAAAAAACCCTTGTCATAAAGGGCAAGAGTAGCATAAAATCCCTCCTTACCTGTAAAGGGTTAAGAAGCTCAGATAACCCGGTTGGCACCTGACCAGAAGGACCAGTGAGGAAAGAAGATACTTTCAAATCTGGGGGTAGAAGGGGAGAAAGGCTTTGTTTTGTGCTGTGTGGGTGTTCTCTCTGGAGACAAAGGGAGAGACCAAGCAAGTAATCCAGCTCCCACTGAAATGATGCATCTAATATTACAGAGATAGTAAGTAACAGCAAGGAAATGCATTAGAGTATCTTTTGTTTTAGTTTGTGAATTTTCCCTGTGCTAAGAGGAAGGTTTATTCCTGGGTTTTTTTGTAACTTTAAAGTTTTGCCTAGAGGGGAAATCATCTGTGTTTTGAATCTTTTGTTACCCTGTAAAGTTATCTTCCATCCTGATTTTACAGAGGTGATTCTTTTATCTTTAAATAAATTCTTCTTTTAAAAACCTGATTGATTTTTCATTGTTCTTAAGATCCAAGGGTTTGGGTCTGTGTTCACCTGTATGAATTGGTGAGAATATTATTCTCAAGCCTTCCCCAGGAAGGGGGTGTAGGGTTTGGGGGAATAGGACTCCAAGTGGTCCTTTCCCTGATTCTTTGTCTAAATCACTTGGTGGTGGCAGCATATTGTTCAAGGACAAGGTGGAGTTTGTGCCTTGGAAAAGTTTTTAACCTAAGCTGGTAAAAATAAGCTTAGGGGGTCTTTCATGCGGGTCTCCACATCTGTACCCCACTCTGTGAGTTCAGAGTGGGGAAGGAAGCCTGACAACCCTATTTTTAAAAAACACATTTTCTGCAATTAAGAAAATGTACTTGAAATGAATCAGCTAAATGTTTCTGCTAATTGCCAAAAAAAAACTTGATCAACTCAAGTCAAAACCTGTGATGAGAATATGAAAAGACACCTGAAGATTATGGCCCTTTAGCTATTAAAGAGTTCTTATACTATCTGGGAAGCATTTAAAAGCCTTAGTGACTTATCTTCATGTTGTTCACTGCAATTTGTTCTTAAATTACCATATGAATCTCAAAATACAGTGAAGTTAAAAATATAGCTCATTAGGATTGCTCAGAAATACAATTCAATACCACTGATCAAACAGAATTCAATCCTTTTCTATTTAGTTAAAATGAGCTCCTGTTAGCACCACCACCTTCTAGGCACAGAGCTGCAGTACAAAGTCACAAAGGATTAAAATGTTTGCTAGATACCACCATGCATGTAACATTTGAGTAAATGGGGTAGTTTTTTTACTGAGGGAACTAGGGGAGACTGGTTTGAAACCAGAGATGATTTGAATCAGATCTGAGTTCTCCCATTGACCGTAACATCTGGAAAAATGTATGAATTTGAATTTGAAAGCAATATGATAATACAAAAGATAATAGCATTACTACTATTAATAGAGAATTGTCTCATTAATTGTCATTTATTGTATATTTATACAGTACATGGCACTATGGAGCCCAACTTGGTGGAGGCTTTTAAGTACTACCCAATAAAAATGTTCAATAATAATAATCATGAAAGAACAAAAGCGAAAGATGAAGGACAGTAGATGTTCTCTACTTAGCAGGGAAAGAGAGTTAATAACTGATGAGATCAAGGAGGCTGAGGTGTTTAACGCCTGTTTTGCTTCAGTCCTCACGAAAAAGGTTAATGGTGGCCAGATACTCAATACAATTAATATTAACAACAAGGGGGGGAAACAAGCCAAAATAGCAAAGAATATTTACACAAGTTAGATGAATTCACGTCAGCAGAGCCTGACAAAATTCATGCTAAGGTACTTAAGGAACTAGCTGAAGAAATCTTGGAACCATTAGCAATTATCTTTGAGAACTCATGGAGGAAGGGTGAGGTCCCAAAGGACTAGACAAGGGCAAATAGATCTTTAAAAAGGGCAACAAAGAGGACCCAGGGAATCACAGACGAGTCAGCCTAACTTTGTTACCTAGAAAGATATTGGAACAAATTATTAAACAATCAATTTGTAAGCACCTAGAGGATAATAGGGTTATAAAGAAAAGTCAGCATGGGTTTGTCAAGAACAAATCACGTCATACCAACCTAATTTCCTTCTTTGACAGGTTTACTAGCCTTGTGGATAGGGTGAAGCTGTGATATATCTTGATTTTAGTAAGATTTTTGGCACATTCCCACATGATAGTCTCATAAGCAAACTAGGGAAATGTGGTCAACATGATTACTGTAAGGCACAAATGACTGAATGGCCATACTCAAAGAGTACTTATCAATGGTTTGCTGACAAATTGGGAGAGCATAACTAGTGGGGTCTTACAGGCGTCAGTCCTGGGTCTGATACGATTTAATATTTTCATTAATGAGTTGGATAATGGATTGGAGAGTATGCTTATAAAATCTGCAGATGACACCAAGCTGGGAAGGGTTGCAACAGAACAACAGGATTAGAATACAAAACGATCTTGGCAAATTGGTCTGAATACAACAGGATAAAATTCAATAAAGTGCAGGGTACTACATTTAGGAAGGAAAAATCAAATGCACAACTACAAAGAGAGGAATAACTAGGTAGGTGGGAGTACCGCTGAAAAGGATCAGAAGTGTAGTGCATCATCAATTGAATATGAGTCAACAATGTGATACAGTTGTGAAAAATGCTAATGTATTTCTGGGGTGTCTGAACAGGAGTATTGTATGTCCAACACAGGAGGTAATTGTACCAGTCTACTTGGTACTGACGAAGCCTCAGCTGGTGTACTATATCCAGTTCTGGGTGCCACACTTTAGGAAAGATGTGGACAGATTGGAGAGAGTCCAGAGGAGAGCAAAAAAAATGATGAAAGGTTTAGAAAACCTGACCTATGAGCAATGCTTAATTTGTAATGAAAGAGGTGCCGGGGCTCAAGTAATTTTTTTACTTTCATAACAGATGTGGCAAGCCCAGGGGTGCCGGGACTATGAACTAGAGGAACTACAAGCCTAGAGGAGCTGAGGCTCATCCCTGGCAAGCCCTGGCACTGCCTATGAGGATAAGTTAAAAAAACAGGTACATTTAGTTTAAAGAAAAGAAGACTGAGGGGAGACCTGATAGCAGTCTTCAAATATGTTAAGGGCTGTTATAAAGAGGACTGTAAAAGCAGCAAAGAGTCTGTGGCACCTTATAGACTAACAGACGTTTTGGAGCGTGCGCTTTCGTGGGTGAATACATGTACATGCATCCGACAAAGTGGGTATTCACCCATGAAAGCTCATGCTCCAACACGTCTGTTAGTCTATAAGGTGCCACAGGACGTTTTGCTGCTTTTACAGATCCAGACTAACACGGCTACCCCTCTGATACTATAAAGAGGACTGTGATCAATTATTCTCCATGTTCACTGAAGGTAGGAGAAGAAGAGGAGGTTACTCACCCTGTGCAGTAACTGACATTTGAGATGAGTGTCCCTGTGGGTGCTCCACTCCAGGTGTTGGTGTGTCCCTGCCCCTTTCCTCAGAGATTTTTGTAGCAGTACTTGTACTGGGCACGCATGCGCAGAGTCTGCCCCGGCTCTGAGAGTACCTTAATAGTACGCATGCGTGGCTGGTCTCCTCAGTTCCTTCTCTACAACGGAGGCTACCCCAACTCCAAAATAGAGGGGAGGAGGGTGGGTAGTGGAGCACCCACAGGGACACTCATCTTGAAGAACGTCAGTTATTGCACAGGGTGAGTAACCTCCTCTTCTTCGAGAGAGATGTCCCTGTGGGTGCTCCACTACAGATGACTTAAAAGCAGTGTGTCTCAAAGAGGTAGGGACTTTGGATCTGATAGGAATGCAGTAGATAGTACAGCTCTGCCCAATCGTGTATCAGAGAGAGGGCCCTGAGTAAGGGCATAGTGTTTAACAAATGTGTGTTCCGAGGACCAAGTGGCTGCTTTACAGATGTCAGCCAAGGGAACTTTGCGTAAGAAAGCCACAGAGGCAGCCAGAGATCTAGTGGAGTGAGTTCTGATGCCAGCTGGGGGTGTAACCTCCTTTATCTGATAGCACAATCGGATGTACTGAGAAATCCAGTTTGAAAGTCTCTGGGTAGAAATAAGTGTCCCATTGGAATGGTCCATGATGGAGACAAAATTCTAGAAGAATTTCTAAACGTTTGGTTCTATCCAAATAGAAAGACAAGGCCCTGTGTACGTCTAATGTATGCATTGTGGCTCTGAACGAGTTTGCAAGTGGTGTCGGAAAGAAGGTTGGCAGGTGTATCGGCTCATTAATGTGGAATGAGGCATGCACTTTGGGGTGTAATCTAAGGGTAACCTTGTCCTTGAAAAATAGCATACATGGTGGGTCTGCCAGAACAGCTGCTATTTCTCCTGCCCGTCTGGTGGAGATAATTGCCACTAAAATTGCTGTTTTCATCAAAAGATGTAAAAGAGAGCAAGTGGTTAGGAGCTCAAATGGTTGTTGAGTTAGGCAGGATAGTACTAAATGAAGGTCCCACGGAGGGGTAGGCGGTTTAATGTCTGAGTATAGGGCTTGGAGTCCCTTGAGGAAACGCTTGGTGACTGGATGAGCAAAGACAGAGATATCGTCAATTCTGTCATGAAAGGTTGTAATAGCAGCTAAATGGACTCTGATGGAGCTAAAAGAAAGGCCAGATTGCTTAATGTCCAATAGGTAGTCAGGTATGAGCGGGAGAGGTACTGACATGGGAAAAAGTTGCATAGCTGAACACCATTGTGTGAATCGCTTCCACTTTCGGAGCTACGTGGTGTGAGTAGATTGTTTTCTGCTATGTAGGAGCACTCTTTGAACTCGTTCAGAGCGATCTAGTTCATTTTGGGAGAACCATGTAGGAACCAGGCTTTGAGGTGAAGCATGGACAGGTTAGGGTGAAGAAATCGGCCGTGTTGCTGTGATAAGAGGTTCGGGATGAGGGGTAACGAAATTGGTGGTCAAATCGACATTCTGGGAGGAATGGAAACCATGGTTGTTTGGGCCATGACAGGTCAATCAGGATCACTGTGGCAAGGTCTGTTTGTATCTTTATCAGGACTCTGAGAACCGGTATTGGGGGCAAAGCATAGAGTAAGTTCCGGTGCCATGGGATCATGAATGCGTCTCCCAGGGAATGTTTGCCCAGTTCTACTCTGGAGCAAAAGTTGGGACATTTCGTGTTGTTTGCAGTTGCAAAAAGGTCTATGGTTTGGTGACCCCACATGTTGAATATGTTGTGAATGATTCTCTTGTCTATCTCCCATTCGTGATCCCAGGGAAAGTGTCTGCTTAATTCGTCCTCTGTGGTGTTCATCACTCTGGGAAGATAGGCAGCTGATATCCGGATGTTGTTCACAAGGCACCAGTTCCAGAGCTTCATAGCCTCTGTGCAAAGCGAGTGGGAGCGAGCTCCTCCCTGCCTGTTTACATAGAGCATGCAGGCAATGTTGTCTGTCATTATGCGTACATGTTGATTCCTGATTAGTAGGAGCAAGTGACGGCACACATTGCGTATGGCTTGAAGTTCTAGGACATTTATGTGCAGGGAGGTTTCGGTTGAAGACCATAGCCCTTGGACTGTGTGGTGAGACGTGTGCACCCCATCCTGTCAGGGATGCATCGGTAGTCAGTATGAGGGATGAAGCCTCCTGGAGAAAAGAGACTCCAGAACAGAGATTGGAGGGAACTGTCCACCACAGTAGAGTCTTTGACTCCAAAAGGTATGGAGAGAGGCTTGTTTAGAGCATGCACATTCGGTCTGTAAACCGTGGCCAACCATGCTTGGAAGCACCTCATGTATAGTCGTGCATTTTGGACCACGAAATTGCACGAGGCCATGTGACCTAGTAGTTGCAGACAATCTCAGGCAGTGACCTGAAGACTGTTGCGAAGTTTTGTGGCCAGTAGGCTTATGGAGTTGAAGCGGTTGGGTGGGAGAGATGCCAATCCCATCCGGGAGTCAAGGTCTGCTCCTATGAACTCCAGGTGCTGAGCGGGAGGTAATGTGGATTTGTTTTTGTTTTATCTGTAGGCCAAGAGATAGGAAACAATCGACGGTGAGCCACGTGAATCGGAGAGCTTCTTCGAACTTTGAGGAGGCAATCGTCAAGGTAAGGAAATATTATGACCCCTTGTTTCCTGAGGTAGGCAGTGACTACTGCTAGGAGATTGGAAAAAACATGGGAGGCCATGGACAGTCTGAAGGGTAGAACCCTGCACTGAAAATGTGCCGAGCCAAGGGTAAAACAAAGGAAACGTCTGTGGGCCGGATGTATAGTCACATGAAAATAGGTGTCCTGTAGGTCGAGGGCTGAAAACCAATCACCCTGCTCCAGCGCTGGGATTATGGTGGTGAGAGTAACCATCTTGAACTTTTGCTTTTTGATAAATTTGTTGATCTGCCTGAGGTCGAAGATTGGTCGCCATCCCCCAGTTTTCTTTTCTGTTAAGAAATAATGGGAGTAAAAATCCTTGCCTTTGTGTTGTTCGGGCACAATTTCTATTGTTCTCAGCTGAAAGAGATGTTGCACTTCTCGGAGGATCAGTTGCTCATGAGAGGGGTTCCTGAAGAGGGATGGGGAGGGCGGGGGGTGGGAGGCAATGAGAGGAAGGGGATAGATTAGCCAATTGTAACGACCTCATAACCCACTTGTCAGTGGTAATGCTCTGCCATTGATGGGAAAATGGTCGTTCGTGGTGTCCAAAAATAGGTGCATGCAGTGTATGCGCTGAAGTGGGAACGTTGTTTTCTAAACCCTCGACCAAGGGTTCAAATCTGCTTAATAGTTGGAGGGGGTTGAAGCGGCCCCGAAGAATTGGGACGACGACACTGGTATCTCAGTCTCTGGCGTTGCTGTTGTTGTTGTTGTTCCTGTAATCTATGGAAGTTCTGTGTATATGTGGGGTAGCGTGGACGGTGGTAAGGTTGATATCTATATTGTCACCTTCTGGTCGTAGGGGGTTGGATTCCTAAGGACTGGAGGGTTGTGCTTGAGTCCTTCATTGAATAAAGTATGTCGTTCATGGTAGAAGCAAAGAGTTTGTCACTGTCAAAGGGAAGATCTTCAATGGTACTCTGGACCTCTCAAGAAAAGGAAGAGCAGGAGACTCATGAACCTTGGCGCATGACCACTTCTGTGGCGGTGGATCTTGCTGCAGTACTGGCTGAATCGAGGGCCGCTTGAAGAGTGGTACGTGATATGATTTGTCCCTCGAAAACTAGAGATGTGAATTGTTGTTTCTCTTGTTCTGGAATGTCATCAGTAAAGTCCATGAATTTGTTATAGTTTCTGTGGTCATATTTTGCAAGAACTGCAGTATAATTATCCATATGAAACTGTAGCATTGAAGATGCATATACTTTACGACCAAAGAGGTCCAAGCGTTTACTTTCCTTGTTGGATGGGGTGGAGCAGGAATACTGCTGTTTGGTCCTTTGGTTGGCTGCATCTATTACCAATGAGTTTGGCGCTGGATGGGTAAAAGGAATTCAGAGCCCTTAGAAGGGATGAAGTACTTGCAGTCCACTTGTTTACAGGTAGGTAGGCTTGTAGTTGGAGTCTTCCAGTTGGACTTAGCTCATTCTAAAAGGGCTACATTGATTGGTAATGCAACCCTAGAGGAAGAAGAGGGCTGTAGGATGTCCGTTAACTCATGCTGTTGTTCAGGGATTTCCTCTAAGTTAACTGTCAACTTACTGGCAACCTTTTTAAAAAGGTCTTGAAATTTTGAGAAATCATCCGAAGATGCTGAAGGAGGGGGAAGTAAGGCTTCTTCACGCGTTACCTCCGGCTCTACTGGAATAGGAACAGGACTTGTATTGATCCTGCAAGTGTGACGGTGTTGCCTGGCGTCTTGTGTCATTGGCAGGTTCATCAGGTGGTGGAGCTACGCAGGTGTTGCGCCTGGTTGAGGTGGAGTAGAGCGTGTGTTCCCGAGGATATGATGCCCATGGGGCCCAATATTGCCATGGTGGTGGGAAGGGCATAGGTGGTGCCATCCAGGGGTTCACACACCAGGGGGCAGGATCCTGAGAATAGGTTGAGGTAATTTTTCTATGACCTCTGTTGACTGGGGTCTGAGGATGGAAGTCTTGATACAGTGAAAAATCCCCCTCAGGTCCGGCTTCCTCCTCACTGGAGGAAGGCTGTTCAGACCCTGATTCAGCCATTGGAGAGAAGCAGGCATTCAGCAGGGGTGACTGCAGGATAGGTGACATGAGGAGATCTCTTGACTGAGTAAATTGCAGTGCTGAGGCTCCTGTGTGAGGTGAAGGCTGTACAGGAGGAAGCTGCGGTGAGGAAAAATTCCTCTGCACCGGTGTTTTGAGCCTGGGCTCACTGCCAGTCAGATCAGCGGGTATCAGTGCCGGAGCTGTTGCCGGGAGATCAATATCAGCCTGCAGGGGGTCAGGCAGGTCGCGGTATGTCAGTGCCAAATGGTACCAGAAGAGAGGCAGGCAACTGGAAGCCTGAAGCCTCAGCACCGGAGCTTTGCACCGCCGCCACAGGCGTGTTTTGCGCGGTGCCAGAGGAGCCCAGCTTGTCAAATGTGCTCAAGCGGGGAAGCACAAGAAGGGAAGCGGTAGATCTGCCCAGAGAAATCTTGTGTCGCAGGGTTTCCTTTGTGGATGACAAAAGGTGCCTCTTTTTGAAATTTTCTTGTGCTTCTTTGAGGTGGGGGTGGCGGTCAGCAGAGCCAGAATCAGTGCCTGGGTCTGAAGCTGACCCTAGGGATTTCTGAAGGAGGAGCAGTTTCAATCTAAGCTCTCTGTCCTTTTGTCCCCTGGAGCTAAGTGTACTGCAGTGGGCACATCTTTGGGGGATGTGGGTCTCCCCCAAACATTTGATACATTGTGAGTGGCCATCTAACAGAGGGGTAGGCTCCTTGCAGGTAGAGCAGCGCTTAAAGCCTGTAGAGCCAGGCATGTCCAAAGCGCCTGCAGCTGACAGGAACAAAGAAAAATATATATATATATTTTTTTAAAAAAGAGACAGAAATGGTAACTAACAACGAACTAACAACAAACTAACTAACGAGAAGGGTTACTGCAACAAGAGGAAAGAAGTTCTTAATGAGTCTGCTGAGCTCCGTTTCAGGCCCGGGACGATAGAGAAGGAACTCAGGAGACCGGCCACGCATGCGTACTATTAAGGTACATTCAGAACGGGGGGCAGGCTCTGCCCCTGCGTGGCCGCTACGAGTACTGCTACAGAAATCTCTGAGCAAAGGCACAGGGACACATCAACCCCTGGAGTGGAGCACCCACAGGGACATCTCTCAAAGAAGAAGTAATGGTCTTAAACTGCAGCATAGGAGATTTAGATTAGCTATTTCTACATGTCACTTCCTGATGGGATGCAGAGATAAAGTTTCTTGACACCTTAAATCAGTGGTCTCCAAAGTGGGGTGAGCGCACTGCAGGGGGTGCACAAGAGGATCCTTAGAGGTGCGCAGCAGAAGGAGCGTCACCAGAGTAGCGCTGCTTCCTCTCCACACTTTGGCAGTTCGGCTGGGAGTCCGAGTAGCTTTTTTTTTTTCTTCCCTTCTTCAGCAGTTCGGCTGGGAGTCTGAGCGGCTTTTTTCGCTTCGACAGTTTGGCTGGGAGCAGGGGGTGCGTGCTCAAAATTTTTTTACTGATAGGCTGCATGATCAAAAAAGTTTGAAGACCACTGCCTTAAATGACTGCTTCTTGGAGCAGCTGGTTCTGGAACCCACCATAGGAGAGCCAATTCTTGATTTAATCGTAAGTGGAGCACAGGATCTGGTTCAGGAGGTGAATATAGCTGGACCACTTGGTAATCGGGACCATAATATAATTAAATTTAATATCCCCGTGGCAGGAAAGACACCACAGCGGCCCAACACTGTGGCATTTAATTTCAGAATGGGGAACTACACAAAAATGAGGAGGTTAGTTAAACAGAAATTAAAGGGTACAATGCCAAAAGTGAAATCTCTGCAAGCTGCGTGGAAACTTTTAAAAGACATCATAATAGAGGTTCAACTTAAATGTATATCCCATATTAAAAAACAGCCAGAGAACCAAAAAAGAGCCACCGTGGCTAAACAACAAAGTAAAAGAAGCAGTGAGAGGCAAAAAGTCATCCTTTTAAAAGTAGAAGTTAAATCCTAGTGAGAAAAATAGAAAGGAGCATAAACACTGGCAAACGAAGTGTAAAAATACAATTAGGAAGGCCAAAAAAGAATTTGAGGAACAGTTCAACAAAGACTCAAAAAGTAATAGCAAATTTTTTTTTAAGTACATGAGATGCAGGAAGCCTACTAAACAACCATTGGGGCCACTGGACAATCGAGGTGCTAAAGGAGCACTCAAGGACAATAAGGCCATGGCCATTGCGGATAAACTAAATGAATTCTTTGCATCGGTCGGCATGGCTGAGGTTGTGAGGGAGATTTCCAAACCTGAGCCATTCTTTTTAGGTGACAGATCTGAGGAACTGTCCCAGATGGAGGTGTCATTAGAGGAGGTTTGGAACAAATTGATAAATTAAATAGCAATAAGTCACCAGAACCAGATGGTATTCACCCGAGAGTTCTGAAGAAACTCAAATGTGAAATTGAAGAACTCCTGTGATACAGCATGGCCAGAAGGCAGCATAAGAGTGTTAGCAGCGGGCCTTATTCCCTGCCAAGGGAGGAAGGTTTGCTTTAGATTAACTAGAACAGCTGTGGCCAATTAGAGCACCTGACTTCGTTAGAACACCTGACTTCAGTAGAGCACCTGACTCAGTCATTGGGACATAAACCCCTGCTTCAGTCAACAGGGGTGGTAGTTGAAGGAGAAAGGTTGGATTTGAGCAGAGTGCAGATTGCAGAAGAGAAGAGTTTGTCCAGAGAGAATAGAAGGTTTGGAGGAGTGCTGCGGTGATTGGGAAGCCCAACAGAAACCTAGGTAGGGGCACAGGCTTGTATAGAAGAGAGGCGAGAAGCCCTTCACAAGCTGACGGGTATGAGAGGAAGGAACCCAGGGGAAGAAACCGCTAGTCAAGTGGTTCACCACAACCCCAGGGCCCCTGGGTTGGGACCTGGTAGAGGCGGGCCAGGTCCCTCCCTCTCCACTCCCCTCCTCAAGGACACTAGGGGGTGATTAAGAACTGGTTCAGAGGCAAGCAATATCGCCCTGAACCTACCCAGGAGAGGAAAGCGCGAGACCCAGAGAACAGTACCGGCAATTTGCCACACTCCTAACTGTAGTCTGTAACCTCTCTTTAAATCGCTTCTGTACCAGAGACTGGAGGATAGCTAATGTGACGCAATTTTTAAAAAGTGCTTCAGAGTTGATCCCGGCTATTACAGGTCTGTAAACCTGACTTCAGTACCGTCAAACTGGTTGAAACTGTAATACAGAACAAGACTGTCAGCACTATATAAATTAATAATAATTGTTGAGGAAGAGTCAACAGGTTTAGTAAGGAAATCATGCCTCACCAATCTACTGAGATTCTTTGAAGGGGTCAACAGCATGTGGACAGGGATCCAGTGTTACTTAGATTTTCAGAAGTCTTGACAGGTCCCTCACAAGGCTCTTATGCAAAGTAAGCTGCCAGAGGATAGAGGGAGTGCTATTCATGATTGGTAACGGTAGGATCGAAACAAGGGTAGGTAAAATGGTCAGTTTTCAGAATGGAGAGAGGTAAACAGTGGTGCCCCTCAGGGGTCTTTCCTGGCCAGTCCTATTCAACATATTTCATAAGATGTCGGGAAAGGAGGTAAACAGTGAGGTGGCACATTTTCAGATGATACACAATTACTGAAGATTAGTTAAGACCCAGCAGACTGTGACAGAGCTAAAAAGGATCTCTCAAACCGGGTGAGCTGGCAACAAAATGGAGATGAATTAAGGCTGATAAATGCGAACTAATGACATTGGAAAGCATAATCCCAACTATATATATAAATGATGAGGGTCTAAATTAGCTGTTGTCACTCAAAAAGAGATCTTGGAGTCATTGTGGATAGTTCTCTGAACATCCACTCAATGGCAGCAGCAGTCAAAAAAGTGAACAGAGTATTAAGAAAGGTAGATAATAGGACAGAAAATTCATGTTCCCTCTATATAAATTCATAGTACACCACATTTGAATACTGTGTGCGATGTGATTGCCCATCTCCAAAAGATATATTGGAATTGGAAAAGATTCAAAATGGCAACAAAAATGATTAGGGGTATGGAATGGCTTCCATTGAGGAGAGATTAAAAAGCTGGGACTTTTCCATCTTGGAAAGAGACGGCTAGGGGAGATGTGATTGAGTCTATATAATCATGACTGTGTAGAGAAAGTAGATAAGGAAGTGTTGTTACCCACTTCTCATAATACAAGAACTAGAGTTACCAAATGAAATAATAGCAGCAGGTTTAAAACAAATGAAGTATTTCTTCACACAACACACAGTCAACCTGTGGAACTCTTTGACAGAGGATGTTGTGAAGGCCGAGGCCATAACAGAATTCAAAAAAAGAACTAGATAAATTCATGGAAGATAGGTCCATCAATGACTATTAGCCAGGACGGGCAGGAATGGTACCCCTCGCCTCTGTTTGCCAGAAGCTGGGAATAGGCGACAGGGGATGGATCACTTGATGATTGACTGTTCTGTTCATTCCCTCTGGGGTACCTGGCACTGGCCACTGTCGGAAGACAGGATACTGGCTTAGATGGACCTTTGGTCTGACCCAGTAGGGCCATTCTTATGTTCTTATATAATTTTACCTGGTTACCCCTGTACTGTATTGTTCATGCTGTTTTAGCTGTTAATTTGTCAAAAATTTGACACTCAGTGTAGCTTCTGTATAGAAATTATTCACAATAATAAACTTCAGCATGATAATGTATCTGCCAGTCCAGAACAAAATTCTCTCTTTTGTATCTCATAAGAAATACAAGAGCTCTTATTTATTAGTACGCTATGTGCAATGGGCCAAATATCTCTCATTCGTGTAACAAATGAGCAAAATTAGCAATAATGAGAAATACCAAAATGAACATGAAAAGAGAGATTAAGAGGGAAACAAATATATGTAGAAAAAATACAATTGGTAAGTATTTGGCAAAGTTTCTGCTACTAGAGCCAAACAGGCTTAAGCAACATATGACTCCCCCTCTTCAGAAGGTAAAACATAATAATATTAGTAAGTATTCACAGCATACAGAGCTTTTCATATTTAGATCTCAAAGCACTGTATGAAGATATCATTATCTCTGTTTTAACAGATGGGGTCAATGAGGTCTAGCATTTAAATGGCTTGCCCAAGGTCACACAGCAAAACAATAGTATATCCCAAATCACGCAACTCCCATTGTATGCCATAAGACCCATGCTGCCTCCAGATGTAACACAGAGATGCCTCTGAGAAGCATTTCACAAATTGTTTGGGGTGGAGGAAGGGGGAGGCGGAAAGGAAATGAGTAAAACGAAAAAACAGATGAGATGTGAGGAGGAAAACAAAACAAAACAAAAGACATAAACCATGTCTGCACAGGAAGGGTGAGAAATAAAGCCATCTCAGACAAACCGAAAAACAAGAGACGAGCAGGGTCTCATTTATGTTTCATCTATTTCATTTTTGGTGAACGAGCAACAAAGCAAAAAATCAATGAGCCATTTTGAAACCTTCCATTTTCATATAGGAAATTTCATTAAAAAGAAGTTCAGTTTTTTCTGCATTACAGAAAGAGCAAATACAATACAATACAATACAATACAATACAATAAAAAGATGGTGAATCAGAAAGAAAGCACTGCAAGGAACAGAGGAAACTTCTGAAACAGTTGGGAAAGAGGAGGAAAAACTAGAGAATGGCCCAGTGAGCCAAAGGGAAACTATTAACTTCAGTAACCCCTTGCTCAGATGGAAAATACCTTTGGAATATTTGCCACGCCTGCTACCTGACCCCTGATTCAAGGCCCAAACAGGTGCCCAGTGATTTCAGTGGAAGTCTTTCAACTGACTGCAGTGGGCATTGGATTAGGCCTTCATTGAAGAGTTGTGTGGTTGGTGAAATATTCCCAACTCCTGAATTTGCCCAAAGACTGAGAAGCTGAATTCAGATAGCGCACAAGAGGTGCATAGCACCACCACTAAGCTACTGGCCTGGCTGAATAGTGGTTTGCACTTGTAAAGCCACCTTCTTTGGAGGATTGCAAAATGCTTGGGTCAAGAATTTCAAGAAGTTAGACTCCTAAATCGAGATTTGTGTGCTCAAAGAGGTCTGATTTTCAAAATTTGAGTACCAAGCAGTTCCCAATGACTTTAAGGAATATGGGACACTACTTTTTCCCTGTTTAAAGTTGAACCTAGCTCAGCAGTAGGCAAACTTTTTCGCCTGAGGGTTACATCGGGTTTCCGAATATGTATGGAGGGCCTGTTACAGGAGGCTGTGTTTCCCCAAACAGCGTGGCCCAGCCCCTCACCCCCATCCAACTGCTCCTGTTCCCTCTCCCCTGATGGCCCCCTGGAACCCCTGCCCCTGACTGCCCCCGCTGCCCCATCCAACCCCACCTCCTTTCTGACTGCACCCCGGAGCCCCTGCCCCCATTCACCCCTCCGTTCTCTGCCCTCTGATTGCCCCGCCCCCATCCAGCCCCCAGACTACCACCCCAAACTCTCCTGCCCTCTATCCAACCCCCGCTGCTCCCTGGCCCCTTACCGTGTTGCCTGGAGCACCAGTGGCTGGCAGTGCTACAGCTATGCCGCCCAGAGCACTGGGACAGGCAGCCATGCTGCCCGGCTGGAGCCAGCCATGCCACCACACAGCGCAGAGCACTGGGTCAGGCCGCGGCTCTGCAGCTGTGCTGCCCAGCAAGAGCTTGCAGCCCCACTGCTCAGAGCATTGCGCCAGTGAGCTGAGGCTGTGGGGGAGGGGGAACAGCAAGGGAAGGGCTGGGGGCAAGCCTCTGGGCCAGGAGCTCAGGGACTGGGCAGGAGGGTCCCGCAGGCTGGATGTGGCCCGCGGGCCGTACTTTGCCCAATTCTGATCTTGCTCCTGCTATCAGCCCAATTTTCAATACACTCAGGAATCAGGTACCCCAAACCCACTGAATTTTGTAAGAGTTGGGTCCCTAACTCTTTTAGGCACCTTTGAAAATCTCATCCTGTTCAAAGTACTGTATAAAATTGGCTAAAGAATCATTGTAACAGCACTGAGAAAAAGTTAGCAAAGTATTATCATCATCCTCATTTTACCGATGGGGAAATGAAGAGCAGAAAGGGGAAATGTAGGGTTGCCAGGTGTTCGGTTTTCGACCGGAATGCCCGGTCGAAAAGGGACCCTGGTGGCTCCAGTCAGCACCACTAAAAGGGCCGTTTAAAGTCCAGTCAGCGGTGCAGCAGGTCTAAGGCAGGCTCCCTGCCTGTCCTGGCTGTGCGCAACTCTGGGAGCAGCTGGCATATCCAGGTGGCCCCTAGCCACAGGGGTGATCAGGGAAGCTCCACGCACCGCCCCCACGCCAAGCACCTGCCCTGCAGCTCCCAATGACTGGGAACCGTGGCCAATGGGCGCTGCAGAGTGGAATCTACAGGTGCGGAGCTACCTGGACACCTTTGCACCTAGGAGCCGGACATGCCAGCCACTTCCAAGAGCAGCACAGAGCCAGGTCAGGCAGGGAGCCTGTCTTAGCTCTGCTGCACCACGAGGCAGGTGTCGCCTGAGGTAAGTGCCATCTGGCTGAAGCCTGCACTCCAAACCCCCTCCCGCACCTCAACTCTTGGCCCCAAGTCAGAACCTGCTCCTGCATCCCCTCCCAGAGCCCACACCCCAACACCCTGCCCGAGCCTGAGCCCTCTTCTGGAGCCCACACCCCTTTATGCACTCCAAACCCCAACCCCAGCCCTGAGCTCTGTCCCACACCCAAACTCCTTCCTGGAGCCTGCACCCCCCCGCACCTCAACCCCTTCCCCAGTCCTGAGACCCCTCTTGCACCCAAAACCCCTCATCCCCTGCCCCACCCCAGAGCCCATACCACCAGATGGAGCCATACCCCCTTCCACACTCCAATCCCCTGCCCCAGCCCTGAGCCCGCTCCCGCACTCCAAAACCTTGACGCCAGCCCAGACCCCCCTCCTGAATCCCTCATTTCTGGCCCCTTCCCAGAGCCCACCACCCCCAGTCAGAGCCCTCACCCCTTTCCGCACTCCAACCCCCTCCCAGCCCAATGAAAGTGAGTGAGGATGGGGGACAGCAAGCGACAGAGGTAGGGAACATGGAGTGAGTGGGGGCCGTGGCCTTGAAGAAGGGGTGGGTCCTTGGGGAAGGGCTGGAACAAAGGTGCTCAGATTTATGTGATTCGAAAGTTATCAACCCTAGGGACCAAACTGCCTCCCCTATTGTACCATGCTGCAGATGTGTTATCGATTTTGTGCAGGAACTCATGTCTGAATGGCGACGTTATGAACACATAATACAAACAAGGTAACAGTCGCAAGGATTTTCTTTGAACAGAGTTATTCCTTGGCCAGGATATATTGTAGTACCTTTTAAACACTGTCAAGAGCAATTAAAGTACAGGTCAAAATCATATGATATATATAATTGCCTGACTCTCCCTTATCTGCATCTTTAGTTGAAGAGTATATATTTTTTCTCCATTTCTTTTCAGCAGAACATAATTATTACTGTCGCTGTCATTTCTTGGTCTTGATAACAATTAGATTAAATCTGGCACTTAACCCAGGACTAGGCACTTACCTTTTCAATGATATTTCATAATATAAATGCTGAGTAGACTGTGGAGAAGGGACGAGGTCTAAAGTATAAAGTTCAGAATTTATTTAACACATCAGACCTTGTTCATTAAATACTCCATACTCCAAAACACAGTATGATTAGACAAACAGGTAGCCATTTTCAGTGATGGGGGAGAGATTTAGATGTGAGGTTTCTCTGGAAGTTAATAGGAATCAGATCACTATACCTTCTCCCACCCATCTCCTTCACCCCAAGCCTGAGTAATGAAATTTGCCACCACAATGTTTCACCTCTATAAGCCAAAGTCCTATACCGATGTTATAGATTTACATGCATAGCTGGACAGTTTTACAACATACTGTGGTTATGAATGCCAGGACAGATGTAATCAAATCTCATGCTTGAGAATACAAAAGGAGTTAAGAGGAAATTCCCCGCCCCCAATACATACACTCAATTTATGGCACTGCATAATTTATCAGACACATTGTGGGTTTTTCCCCATATCCGTCTGGAGCCTGAAGTACTGGCTACATTCTATCCAGTATAGTATGGCAAAACCTAGGTTATTAAACAATTACATCCAAGGATTTTATGAGTTTTCAGTAGATGTAAACTTCGTGGGCAGATGGAATCTTTATTGCCAATATAGAGCCAAATAAAGTTTGTCTAAGGTCTCAGTTCATGACTCTTTTCCAAACAAACATAAATGAAATATGAGTATTTAATATAATGAAACATGAATCGCTGGCTTCTATACCATCCTAGGGAAAAATGTGAAACTAGAAGGTATTTTAATGAAAAGTAGAAGCAAAAATCACAATCTAATGTTAAAAAGCCATAAGAGTTCATTTTAGTTTGAAAGGAAATCATTTTTCAAAGTACAATACTCTGTTTAAAAACGTAGATTGAATAAGTTTATTAAATTACCAGACCATTGCATTTATGAAATCCATAAGTCAGATCAATGGTGCACAGTCAGCTCTAGAAAGTAATTGCTGGGCTCTCTCAAAATGGACAATCCAAAAACTTCAAGCACTGGCTTTTCCCTCTATTATTTATAAGGAGCACAAAGTGGTGGAATAGAATCTAATTCATAATGCCTTTTTAATGTTTTTATAGCACAATATTTTCACTTATTTCTAATCTCAGTGGATGACAGGTTGCCATTATTGAATTTCCATTAATATGAATTATGAGTACAATATATTTTACCCAATATCGTCTACCCCAAGCCCTAACATGATTCTACAATAAAAATCACACAGTCAGCACATTTCTCAAGTAGAAAGCCTTAAAAGTCATTGTAAATTAGTCTCAATATCTGATACTATACATTTAACCTTGACTTTGTGCCTGCTTGTTTTGCAGAACTGCAGCAATAACCTAGAATTATAGCTGTTGCCATTAAAATGTCAATATTTACCAACAGTTGCCACTCTGTGATATGTATGGCATCAGTCCAGCCATGCAATTAAGCATCTGTTTAATTTTAAGGATGTGAACAGTCTCGTTCATATCAATAGCATTACACAGATGCTTAAATTTAAGCACATGCTTAGGTGTTTTACTGGACTAGGGCCAGAATGCTCAGCACCTTAGAGTATTGAGCCCTATCTGTGGTATCACAGATACGAGTATCACGTGGTAAGAGCTGTTGGTGAATATAGGGTTTTAACGGCAAGCAACATACCTGAAAATTACAGTGAGGCCTAGCTGGAATGGCCCCACAGCAAAGCTTTTCCTTTGAGGCACACCAAGTTTCTTACACATACTGTTTTAAGACATATTTGCAGTCGTTTTAAGACATATATGTAGTCCTTTATTACACAGATAAAAGAGAACACCCACATTTGGCAAACTACCTTGGATCTAACCCTTTTTATCTTCATGAGCCTTGTAAAATGATCAAGTACTTGCCCAACATCTATTGATCCCCCTTTACCATAACAATAGGCAATAATGAAAAAAATATATATTTTATATACCTTACAAAACCAGTAACGTCCTCCATGACGGTAGACAGGTATAATTTTTTCAGTTAAGGGTATCTGAACATAAATCAGCTCTTTCTATTTAAATCTGGCTTCTATATCTTTTATTAAGAAGAATACAACTACTGAGCAGCCATTGAACTACCTTACAGCTATTATAGTTTGTAGGGCAATGTTCCCTGGATTCTAGATACACAATGCAAAACAAAATAATCCGCTGCTCTAAAAGCGAGAACTAATGCAAGTAAAACTCATCAATTGCCCCCCATATTTAGGGACTGCATAAACCAATGTGTCTGTTCAATACTAAAACCACACTCACAGTGTTGTGCCAATATCACTGATGATGGTGGTGCACAAGAGAGGAAGTATAACAAAGAACACCCCCCCCCCCTTAACTATAAGCTGAATTAAATTAAAGGGACATAAGACCAGGGGTGGGGGGGGGGGGTTTCCGAGTCTGCCAAATGGGAAAAAAAATGACAAACAGAAGAGGGTGTATAGGTTCTAGACACTTTCAAAATGTCAGAAAGGGCATGGTCCCAGCCCTGAAGAGCTTGCAAACTAAAAGACCAGAAGACAACGAGCAGAGGAAAATGGTACAAACAAGTAAAATGGTAAAAGATAATTGGCTATGCTAGGTAACAATATTTTAATACTGTGCTATTTTGGGATTTTATACATATCCAGTATTGTCCAATATTCACCGTGTATGTATGTGTATATATATATATTATATGGCACATACACACATACTCTCACCAAGTACCCACAGCCTAGCCATAATCAGCAGGTTAGTTCATCCAGGTGTCATAGCAGAAGGGGGCCTTTAGCAAGAATCTGTACGCAAAGTGGGTAGGGGTCTTGCAGAAGAGCTCAGGAAGGGCATTCTATGTTTCAGGGAGACACGGATATGCCTGTCAAAAAAGCAGACAAAAGGCTGCTATAATCAGAAGAGTGGAGGGTACGCACAGGCAGAGGAAATGTGAAAAGAAAAAAGGATGGATAAGCAGGGACAGAACTGTGTCCTTTCAACATTTTCTTAAATGTCAGCTTTTAACCATGACACCACCAACCAGGGGTGCTGGAACAATTTTCATAATGAGTGTGCTGAAGCATTGAACCAAACTGTAAACACTGTCTACAATGGAAACCACTTCAAGCCTGGGGGGTGCAGCAGCACCCCTAGTTCCAGCACCTATGCCACCAACATTTTCTATGCACATAACAACTTTTATCAGATGATCTAAGGCACAGAGCACTCTGCTCTTTAACATCTGGCATTATCTTACTTTGCAAAAATGAACAAACACTGAACTATCAATGCACACCTTCAACCTTACTTTTAACATTTTAATTTCATTTTTATTTCAATAACAATGAAAAGTCCGGCGGTACCTTAAAGGCTAACAGATTTATTTGGGCATAAACTTTCATGGGTAAAAAACCAATAAATCTGTTAGTCTTTAAGGTGCCACTGGACTCCTGGTTGTTTTTGTGGATACAGACTAACACAGCTACCCCTCTTATACTTTAAATTCAAGGCTTTCCTGAAGCTTAACTAACTGTTCAGGTGCATTATCCAGATTTATATGGAGTGCTGCACATTGAGAAGTACGGTGTGATAAGTGGGAGAAAGAGCAATATTTAAAGAAGTTCGGAGAACTCTGCTTACACAATGTACTCTATAAACTCTTTACTAGACAAGGAAAATAATTTTATAATCTTTGGCATAGGTTTACATGTGTAAAACCCATATCAATAAAATCAGTCCTTGTTCATTATTTGAACACAAATCCCATTAATAATTTCATTAAGCTACCACTTCAGTTCATTATTTTACTCATTCCCTCTTCACTATATTCACTGTCAACATCTGCTGCTGTTCTTGAGAAAGAGGGTGAGCAGGGCATGCAATTGCATTTGCACTCAACACTGTACCCTTGGCTGGCTGGCAACCAGTGATGATATAAAGGGGATTTCATTCGCTTTACACAGAGACAGAAAGCGTTGCCTTACAGCATAAACAGCTTCCATCTTAACAGTGAAGATCCATCCCTGAACTCAAATTACCTCATTATCAGAGCTACTCTGCATGCTTGTTCAATACTTACAAACAGAAACTTTAAGGGGGGAAAAAGGGAAAGAGAGACGTAGCAACATAAGTTTATATTTTGAAAGTAAAAACTTGCAACAGAAAAAAAAATCACTTTTACCATGTTAGGCATTCAAGAAGGCAACAGATAACACAGGCCCAATGCACAGCAGTGTCTGTGATGATGAATGAAGAACGGGCACAGGACTCTTAAAAAGGTTATTACTGCAAATTTAAGCAAATCAATTGTGCAGAGAGTCTTGTGAGAGAGCTCAGATGGTCACTTAACAGAGAAGGTTTTCAGAACTTCTATTGTAATCACCCAGTCTCAGCGCAACTAGCTCAATTTGCTTTAACAATCTAAAAGGCTGAAAGATACGGGAAAAAAAGAGATACTTCCCTCAATAAATTGAAAAAGGTGGAGTGCAAGCCTATTTAGGTCCAATTCTCATAAATGGCTTTTTTTTTGTTTAAACAAAGTTAGTTTTGCCCTAGTGAAAGATTTCAGCCTTGAAGACCAATGTCCTCGGTATAGAGATTCATACAGAGAAGATGGGTTGTAGCAATGCAAGCCTCTTCACACTGCCCCATCAATGTGACTTAACTTTGTCCAGGAAAGGCCAGTTCCAAAATAAAAGACTACAAACAAGGATGATGCACACAGATGGAGGTGAAATGGACTGAGATCAACAGCTCATTTTAGACAGCTGACTGAATAACCACCTTATAGTAATGGTTTCACATTGGTAATAGTGACTGAATCTGTCTTGCACAATACCCAGAATTAACTCCTGAGCCACTCACCAAATGGACTTGATTATACTGTACTTCGAGAGATCTATAGTAGTTTGGCAGCCTGTTAAGGCTGGTATGGTGAGGAAGGTGAGCCACTGAGCCCATACACATAGCAGCACAAGCGAGGAAGACCAAAGCGTTGTTTGTATGTCTTCTTTTGATAAAAAGTCTACCAAACATAACAGGCTCATGGAATTCAGTCCAGGCTCTGCCACATGGAAGCAAACTACCCATTGTATACACATTTTGATAAATACACAAAACACAATATCTGCCACAAGACAGCCTCCCACTCATGAAACCATCTATCAACTATCACTGAAAACCAAGGCCCAAACCATCACATCCTGAGATAGAACACATGCAGGAGAGCCACTTGAATTTTGCTTGCAGCGTCATCTCCACGTGTGGAATGATACGTAGGTGTTTAGCAGCAATTTGTTGGGGCTGAAAACTGCACTTGGTTCACTAGATAAACTAAAGTGCTGAAGGACAATCAGAGTCTGGAGCAGTTTGCTTCCAACCCTACATGAGGGTATCACTGAGGCAGTTTGAAACTCTCTATTCATGAAATGGCAGTAACCAGGAGACTTCTGTTAATAAAAGGATTTGTGATCCATTTCCAGAGAACAAATTGTACAGAAAATTGTACCTCAGGTGGATGAAAATGGAAGAGGGGAGGCGAAAATTGGGCTTAACAAAAAGATATAACCATAGCCTTGGAATTTTCCCAGTCCTGGCAACTAGCACAGGTTTATGGGACCATGGTTGGCAGAAAGAACTATTATTTACTATTCAATGTTGCAGTGAAAGAGTGAATAGATAATCTTGTAAGCAAAAAATCAATTGTGCAGGTAGTCAGAGATGTTTCTACTTCAGTATTTAATTGATAACATGCTTTTCATACTAGATATATGTCAGCATTCATCTGATAACTAACATGGTCTCTCATTTCCAGACCCCAAAAGTTCATTTTCTGCCACCAGAAATGTGTAAGACCACATTCTTCACTCTGGCATGGGAACTGAAGGCATTAGCTATTTGTGGTTCTCTGCAAATCAGTGCCACAAAGACTTCTACTAAACAACAGAAATAGGCTCTTTCTGTGGCTTCTACTGTGTTCTCTAGAACATCAGCTTCTATTTAAAAAGGAAGAACGAGAATCATGAGCTCTCCTGGTTGCAATGACTCTAATCACAATGCAAAACTGATGAACCACTGTCCTGTTGAGTCCGCAGGCAGGTTAAAAGAATAGCACAAAACAGAGGTGAGAATGTTCCCCCCCACTCATTCCAAGATTCATCTCAGTAGGCTGTGAAATTGTGAATCCCAATTACAACCCATTTAACTCATGCCAACATTAAGTCATTTCCATTATGAGCAGAGCTAACTGGAAAACTGTCAAAAACAAAAGAAATTTTGTGAAAATATTCATACTCCTTCTACCCATTTATTTTATTTTCTACCCATTTTACTTCTCAGGGATATTCTCTACTGAGGGATTTTCTGCTGCAGTGGGCTGATTTGGATAGTCTATATAGAAATATTGCTGAAATGCAAGGAAAGGTTTACACAGGTGCTGGGAATGCTGGTGCTGTTTTGGTTTTTGGTTTTCACTAGGATGTTGCGTAAAACAACATATATTTCAGTTACAAATAGGAAGTGCTGCCTCCAGTAAAGACAATTAAGACCCTAGGAAACTCAGGGGAATCTGAGTTAACTGGCCTAGGATAGGAAAATTGGGGGAAAATGGCAAGAATAAGGATGTCTCTTCCTCCAATCTGCTGGTTCCCACTTAACAGCTTTGAAAGGAGCCTTGTCCAGTCTTTCTCCGAGGGTAGAATGATGGCTGCCACGCTGAGCCTTATGACTGGGAGCTGAACATGTGAGAGGGAAAAAGTAGTCAGGGGATCCTGAGAAGTTTGACAGTTATCTTCTCTTAGACAATACATATACAAAGCCCCTCTCTTGCCAGCTCAGCCCCATGAGACGATCACAGTAAGGAGGCAGGCTATAGAAAGGCTGATTCCAGCAACGTTCAGTGTAACTGCTTCATGCCATTGCTACAGAGCCAAGCCCTAACTGAAAGCCTCTGGCAGGACCAATCACAAGCTTCTAGAAATTAAATTAAGCAGGAAAATACAGAAGGGAGCTATCTTTTATACTATATATCCCAGTGTTACCTTTCTATCTCTTTGAATCTTTCCTTCACAGAGTCCTTTCTACAGCAGTCTATAGTGCTTCCACCACATATTACATAGGGCTGCTACTCAATGTAACATGATATGCAATGCAGCTCACAAAATCTAGAGGAGAAACCACATATAAGAGGGCAAGGCAAATGGGTAATAGTGAGGGCCTGTCACTGCTTCTCCTTCCCTGAACATAGAACAGGTATCTCCACCGCAATTGGATTACCTCCCGCTCAGGGCAGTACTTCAGTGACTCTGTACGTATATATTTTGTAAAATGCTTTGGAATCCTTTGGGATGAAAGTTACTTTATACGTATATACTATTATCATATAAACAGCATATGTTCTAGAATGTTGCAGTTATCAAGCCAAAAAAGCCTCCATTTCTTGACACATTTGTGCAACAACTTAGGAATAATAAATATTATTCATGTACTTCTCAGTACTTTGTTCTAGGATTATTATGAAAGATCCATGCTCACAGAATGTAAAAGTAGTCTTGTGACATGGGAAATTTATTATTTATTAATCATTACTTATTATTTACACAGTGGGTGCACTGGACTTTAGAAGAGACAAATGCTGCTTTACAGACAGCACGTATTTCTTAATAGAACTTCTGCTTTGTTTTCAAAAGTGCATCAGTTTGGAGACACTACATCGCAGTGGGTAGCAACTACATATATTTCAGCCTGACAGCAGCAGAACACAGTTAAAAAAAGAAGAGGCAAATAGACTTGTGGGAGAATTTTGAACAGTGAATTCCTCCAACACACCAATTAAGCGTGTATCTTCCAAGAACAAAATGTTATAGAAGCTAGCAACAAAGACCCAGGCTTTTATGACTTGGTAAGTGTTAACCTCCAAGGCAAGAGGAAAACCAACCCTGGAACTGGAAAAACCTACAAGTGAACCCAAAGGAAACATGGTAAGTGAACTCCCTCAGAAATAACATACAGAGAGGTGCACAGGTCTCTGAGCTAACTGATCAGGCTTAGTTTATTTTTCTTGTTTTGCAAGCAATTTCTAAAGTTGAAGATAGCAAATGAAATGGTAGTATCAACAAAACAATCCTCTCAACAAAAATAAAACTAAGAAGATTTTTTTGCCTGATATAGATTAGGCTTCAAAAAAAGCTACTAATTTTTGCCCATCATAAACTGCAAACACAAATGACAGACTGTAGACATTCAACCATCCAACCGCAGCTGCAAAACTGCAGACTCAAAAATCAGAGTCTGCATGGAGACCCCTTAGAAAATTGGTGCCTTCTCCAACCCCCCTAAAATGTTTCCTAATTTTGTTCTGCCAAGGCATGATTGCAGTCAACATTTTATTGAGTGAAAAAAAATTAGTTCTCTTTAAAGAAATTTCCTTAGACCACCTGGCAAAATTAAGCATTTGCAATGATAAACAAACAAACAAACATGAAGCTAAACCTTCTATACAAGTGCAAAGGTTCTATGGTTTTGTTTTTTAAAAAAGGAAGATTTTGAAACCAGGGGAATTTTGATGACGACAACAATGACTTGTATTAATATTTCTTGCGTCAATTGTATCAACTGTTAATATTAAGCAATATTAAAACAAAATTTGAAAAGAAAGGTAGGAATAGGAAATAAAAAGAACTTCAAAGAATCCGTCACTCACCTCTTGGCCAGCACACATTTTGATTACTGGATATTACTGATATTTATCATTTTCAGAAGTCAAGATACTTTTGGATCCAAACAAGGTCTGGAAACACCCCCTTCCCTTTTACCCAAAATTGTCATGTTTGTGATTTTGTAATTACTTTGCTACATCAATTAGTGCTGCAAACACACTGCCTTTCATCTTCAAACGCAGCTGGGACTAGAATCTGGCCTGACCTCTTAGGTCTTTCAACAGATGATAAACACATTGCAAGTCAAAAAGGAGCATGGTTATTTACTAACTATATGGATTAATTAGGGCATCTAGGAAACTTTAGGATACTCCAAGTCCACTATTAAAGATGCAAATGAAAAGACTCTTAGTACAGAGGAAGAAGAAAGGAAAAGACGAGCAGAACATTTTCAGGCTGTTTTAAATAGAACAAGCCCAAATGAACCACTAGAAATATTTGATGAAGACCTACCTCCAGAGCTTGACACTGATTTTGAATGTCACAATGAAAGAAGTTTGAAAACCAGAAAAAAACTCAAAAATGGGAATATACCTAGAGACAATAATATTGCTGAAGAAATGCTTAAAATGAGTGGCCAAAAAAAAAAAATCCCTCCATAATTTCCTTGTGTTTTTGGATAGACTATGGAATGAAGAAAAGAACCAAACCCAGTGGAAGAGATTCCACTTAGAGTCATACTGCCAAAGAAGGGTGACCTTACGAACTGCAATAACTAGAGAGAAATCACATTACTCTCTATTCTTAGGAAAATCATGCTCAACATTATCTTGGAACGTATCAAGAAACAAACAGATCTCCAGCATAGAGAGGAACAAGCAGGTTTTACACCATAGAGATTATGTGCAGACCATATTGTTTTATAGATTTTCAGGAGGTTTTTGATATCTTATATAGAAATAGTCTTTGGGAAATTATGGCATATGATGGAATACCAGTGAAAAATAATTAGAATGGTCAAAAACCTACATAAGGCTAAATGTTCAGTTTGAGATGGTGACATCATCAGCCAATGGTTTGCACTGACCACTGGAGTAAGGGAAGGCTGTATATATTATGTCCCCGCTACTGTTCACACTGGTCAATGACTACTGTTAGGAGGAAAGTAACTGTAGAAGGCAACCAAGATAGTTAAGGACAAATGATAAAGCACAACTGGATGACCCTGCTTTTCCTGACATTGTCCATTTCGTTGAACATACAACTTAATGGAAGAAAAGACTCTGCTTTTGGCAGACACAGTAAAACAATCTGGTTTGTTTATCAATAAGGACAAGACAAAATATATGACTATCAGTGTCCCAAAAGCAAGCATCAGAGTAGATGGAGAAATGCTAGAAATAAGTCTTTTTACTTATTTAGAGAGTGAGATGTGCAGTGATGGTGACACCATGCTAGATGTCAAGTAACAAATATCAAAATCAGCAAACAACGTCTATAAACTTGAAAAAATTTGGAAAAGTAGCATTATTGGCACAGATGCAAAATATCAATTTTTAATACCAACATCATGTCTGGCCTCCTTTATGGAGCAGAGTCATGGAAATCTACAGCCAAAATTGATAAGATCCACAGGCAGTTCCTCTGAGTTGAAGATGTTCAGAGTCCACTGGACAGACTTTCTTGCAACAACATGAGAAAATGCCAGTGGAGCAACCAACTTACAGCATCAAACATGGTAAGAAGACTACAATGAAACTATTTAGGGCAGAGGTTCCCAACGTGGTGCGCCCGCATCCTGGCCAGCAGTCGAGCATCCGCCGAAATTCAGCGGCATTTCAGCGGCGACACTTCTCAATGATGCCGCTTGCCGCTGACATTTCGGATGCTCGACCGCCGCTGCCACGGTCCTTCGTCTGGCGCCCGCCAGACGAAAAGGTTGGGGACCGCTGATTTAGGGCATGCTTTAAGGATGCCACTGGCATGACTTCCACAAAAAGTGATAATATGGACATCACCCGGGAAGAGAAAATGTGGGCGACCTGGAGAAACATGATGCAGAACAAGAGAGAAAGAAGCCAGATCCACCATCATGACACTCAGATGCCTGAACAGACCAGCACAAGACCAACATACATTTCAGAAAATAGCATATGCCCTGTGCCTCTGAAGGTGTGGAAAATTAAAGAAAGAAGAAGTGCACTGGTTATACTGGGAAATTCCTAAAGAAGGGGAAGCCACACAGAAGTCTGGAAGCTGTGGACCACATTAAATAGCACATCAGATCATAAGGTATTTACCAAATCATGCAAAGCTGCTGAACTTTCAGACCCAGTGAACTACAAGGTGGGTAGGGAAAATGCCCCTGTCTACCCTTACAAATATATTGGTGCTAATGCACCTGGGAACATTGCTCTGATCTTTTGATGTTTCTTGAAATGGCAGATTTAAAAAAAACATAGTGATCCAGTTAGGCCTGTGTGTACAACAGTATCCTTCACCTAACAGAGGAAAGGCTTGCACCTGGAAAACCACAAAGCACAGACAGTGCTACGTTTTAAACTTTTTTTTCCCCTGCAAGTCCTTGGAAGGGTAACACGTTTCCCTAGAACAAACAGTTGTACTTTTTGACACACACAGTCTGAAATCTGAGTTGGTAATTGCCACAGGGAAAAAAAAGGAAGGCTCTGAAATGTGACTTTTTTCATCTCTGCACTTGGTCTGTGCGGTTCCACTGTGTCCAGATCAAAAGAAGTGACGGACTACCCAAGGAGAACAGTGTTCCATCAGAAATTTTGACAAAAAAGTGTCAGTTGTCAATACCAGACCCCATGAGACCCTACAGTAGCCCAGTGCAGAGAAGCTGCACTGCAAGTCACGTATATTTTATCATGGCATATTTACTGTTTTCTAGCAAGCACACATTCCAATATTTATAATCTCTGTTTATGCAAGCCGCTTATGTT
Source organism: Chelonoidis abingdonii (assembly GCF_003597395.2). Classification (NCBI taxonomy): domain Eukaryota; kingdom Metazoa; phylum Chordata; order Testudines; family Testudinidae; genus Chelonoidis; species Chelonoidis abingdonii. The sequence continues at coordinate 19,276,250 of NC_133771.1, forward strand.
TTATAATAGTAAGAGTACATACATTTTAGTGACTGTGTAGAGCAACAAATTGTTGCATGTAATTAGTCATGTACAACATAAGGCACAACTTGAAAAACAATTCATGTTTACTTTTCCTCTGCTTAATCGATATTTTAAATATTTACAGAAGCCAAACACCAGCTTACACAGTTATCATCTCAGAACTGAAAGGACAAGATCTTACAATACTAAATACAGCAATGTGTATCTGAATACCTGAGTGTCTGCTACGACCATTTGTTTGGCCAGTGTTTGACTCAGGGGAGGGGAAACTTCGGCCCGCAGGCTAGATCTGGCCAGTCAGGGCTTTCAACCTGGCCCATGGGATTGTCAGCCCCGTGGCACAGTGGGGCTAAGGCAGGCAACCTGCCTGCCCTGGCCTCGCATAGCTCCCGGAAGCAGCCGGCATCACATCCCTATGGTCCCTGAAGGAGAGGGGGGCAGAGGGTTCTGTGCACTTCTCTCGCCTGCAGGCACCGCCCCCCGCAGCTCCTATTGGCCGAGAACAGGAAACCATGGCCAATGGGAGCTTTGTGGTGGTACCTGCAGGCAATGGAAGCGCATGGCGCAGCTGCCTCCCTTCCCGCCCCGCACCCTCAGGAGCTACTACCGGACATGCTAGCCACTTCTGGGAGTGACATGAGGCCAGGTAGGCAGGGAGCCTGCCTTAGCCTCACTGCGCATTGCTGCCACCCGCGGAGCCGCTCAAGGTAAGCAGTGCTGGGCTGGAGCCCGCACCTGAACCCCTCCTGCACCCCAACCCCTTGCCCTGAGCCCCTTCCTGCACACCACACCCCTCTTCCACACCCCGGAATACCTCCCACACCTCAACCCCCTGCTTCAGCCATACATTCATGGCCCTGCATACAATTTCCCTACCCAGATGTGGCCTTCAGGCCAAAAAGTTTGCCCACCCCTGGTTTGACTGAAGCTAGTTACAGGAACTGTTTGACTGTGTGTATGTCTGTTTGAAAAGTGTGAGTTGGGAATGCTTTGGTGCAGGTGGGCCTTCAGTGGTTGACTGGAGTGTGAACCAGGCGAGGGGCAACTGCTTCCAGTGCCTACTTATCCACATGGCCACAAACGATATTGCCAAGAATGACCTTGAATGAATCACTGCAGACTACATGGCTCTGGGAAGAAGGATAGAAGAGTTTTGGGCACAAGTGGTGTTCTTGTCCATCCTCCCTGTTGAAGGAAAAAGGCCCAGGCAAGGACCGTCAAACTGTGGTAGTACTTTGGCTTCTTTGACAATGAGCTAATGTTCCAGGAAACTAGGCCATATGGTGGGCAGTGAAAAAAATCCGGCCAAAGCGTATCTAGGTTCAAGTAACGAAGACAAGGGAAAGGGGATAATTTCTAGAAATTACAACTGCATTAAAAAGGCAAACAGAAAAGCAACAGGGTAGTCTGAAAAATCTCTTCAATGCCTGTATACAAATACAAGGAGTACGTGGAACACATAGGGTGACCCAGAAGTCATGGTAAATGAAGAAAATTATGACTTAATTAGCAACATGGGACAGACAACTCCCATGATTGGAATACCAGCATTGAGGGAGATAGCTTCTTCCAAAAGCAAAGGTATGGGGAAAAAGGAGGAGGTGTTGCGCTGTATGTCAAGAATGTATAAACTTGCTCCAAGGGGAAGCGAGCAACAGACCTGAGAATCTCTGGGTAAGGATAAGAAGGGAAAAGAACAGTAGTGACATTATGGTGGGGGTGTATTATAGATCACCAAATCAGGAAGAGGAAATGAATAAGTCATTCTGAAAGCAAATAACAAGATTAGCTAACACACGAGCATTTATTAATGGGGGACTTTAACTTCCCTGATATCTGTTGGAAGACTATTGCAGCAAAACATAATATGTCCTGCAAATTCTTAGCAACTAGGGGGTTGTCCATTTTGGATCTACTTTTGACCAACAGGGATAAATTAGTTGTGAATGTGAAGGTCGACGGAAGAGCGATTGATGGTTGATTTCGCAGATCTTCACTAGAAAGGAAGGCCAACGCAAAGAATGAGTGACAGATAGCAAGAAATGTTAGAGACAACAAGAAGGGGTTCTTCAAATATGTCAGTCAAAAAAGAAAGATCAGGGATGGTGCTGGTCTGCTAATCAATGGAGAAGGTGAGCTGGTAATGGAAGACAATAGGAGGGCAGAGCTGCTGAATGCCTAATTTGCTTCAGTCTTCTCACAAAAAATAAATATGACTGAACGACCAGCAAAGTACCACAGACAATAAAGAAGAAGGGATGCAGATAGGGATGAGGAAAGAACATGTCAGATATCTCCTGACCAGCTTGTATGAAATCAAATCAGCGGGGCCAGATGCTATTCACCCACGAGTACTGAAGTACTTAACTAAAGAAATCTCGGAGCAACTGGCAACAATATTTACAAACTCATGGATGATGGGAGAGGTCGTGGAAGAATGGAGAAGGGCTAATGTAGTGCCCATATTTAAAAAGGGGGGATCCGGCCCATCTAACATTTCTGTCCGGCCAGCCTGGCTCTTTGGCTGCCCCTTTGCAATCTTCGGGCTGCTAAAAGTCCCACAGCGCAGTGGGCGCTCAGGCAGGCTGGGTGCCTGCTGTGGCCCCACATCACTCCCAGAAGTGGCCGGCTGCTGCTGGCATGTCTCTTTACTCTGCTGGTGGCGGGGGAGGTGGCTCAGTATGCTGCCCCCACCCCCAGCACTGTCCTCACAGCTCCCGTTGGTCAAAAAACAGCCAATGGGAGCTGCAGAGGTGGTGCTTGCAGGTACAGGCAACGCACTGAGACCCACTGCCCTCCTCCCCTCAAGGGGTGCACAGAGATGTTCCAGCACCAGCCAGCCACAGCCACTTCTGGGAGCAGCCTGGGGCCACGGTATAGAGGCAGTATGCCTGAGTCCTGCTGCATTGCTGGCCACGAGCTGCCTGTGGTAAGCACCTCCCCGCCAGAGCCTGCATCTCTCACCTCCGCCCACATTCCAACTCCCTGCCCCAGATCACAACCCCCTTCTGCACCCAAACTCCCATCCACCTGCTCTTACACCCCAATCTCCTGCCCCAGCCTGGAGCCCCCGCCTGCATCCAACTCCCTCCCAGAGCCCATACTCCTCACCTTCTCCCGCACCCCAACACTCTGCACCAAACCGGAGGTCTCTCCTGCACCAAAACTCCCTCTCATTCCACGCACCACCTCCATTAATATAGTAGAAATGTGCAGCCCTTGGCAACTTACCAAAATTCATGGAGTGCCCCCCCCTGTGAAAATTATTGCCCACCCGTGTATTAATGGAATGATGTCAGATTGGAGGAAGGTCTCAAGTGGGGATCCACAGGGATCTGTTTTGAGCCTGGTGTTGTTTAGCATCTTAATTAATGACTTGGATGGAGGTATAGAGAGCATATTGATCAAGTTTGCAAATGACACAAAGCTAAGGATGGTTGCCAATACTTTGGAGGATAGACTTAGAATTCAGAGGAATCTTGATAAATTGGAGAAATGGGCTATAGATTACAAAATGAAATCCAACAAAGACAAATGTTAAGTGCTACATTTAGGGAAGAAAACCCAATGCACAAATAAATATTGGGGGGAAACTGGCTTGGCAGCAACACTGCTAAGAAGGACCTGGGAGTTGTAGTGAATCATAACCTCAGCTTGAGTCAGCAATGCGATGCAAATAAAGCAAATGCAATTTTAGGTTGCATTAACAGAGGCATAACATGCAAATTACAGGAGGTAATAGTACTGCTATACTCAGCATTGGTTAGGCCTCAGATGGACTAATGGGTCTAATTTTGGGCACCAATGTATAGAAAGGATACAGAAAAACTGGAAAGGATCCAGAGATGAACAGCAAAGATGATCAAAGGGACAGAATGTAAATATGAACAAAGGCTGAGGGAACTGGATATGTTTCGTTTGGAAAAGAGGCAATTGGGGGGGAGGGACAGCTCAGTGGTTTGAGCACTGGCCTGCTAAACCCAGGGTTGTGAGTTCAATCCTTGAGGGGGCCATTTAGGGATCTGGGGAAAAATCTGTCTGGGGATTGGTCCTGCTTTGAGCAGCAGTTGGACTAGGTGACCTCCTGAGGTCCCTTCCAACCCTGATATTCTGTGATAGCAGTCTTCAGAAACTTGAAAGCTGCCATAAAGAAGATGGAGAAAAATTGTTCTCTCTTGCCACCAAGGGCAGGACAGGAGGAAATGGGTTCAAACTACAGCATAGCAGATTTAGATTAAACCTCAGGAAAAACTTCCTTGCTGTAAGAACAGCAGGTCAATGGAACAGACTGCCCCTGGGAGGTTGTGGCAGCTTCTTCACTGGAGGTTTTCAAAAGGAGGCTGGATAGCCATCTGTCTTGGATAGTTTAGACACAACAAATCCTGCACCTTGGCAGAGGGGTTATATAAGATCAATGGTTCTCAACCAGGGGTACATGTACCCCTCAGGGTTCACATAGATCTTCTAGGGGGTATATCAACTCATCTAGATATTTGCCTAGTTTTAAAACAGGCTACATAAAAAGCACTAGCGAAGTCAGTATAAACTAAAATTTCATACAACTTGTTTATACTGCTCTATGTACTATACGCTGAAATTCAGTAAGTGTGCTGAGACACTTTTGTATTATTGTGTCTGATTTTGTAAGCAATTAGGTTTAAAGTGCAGTGAAACTTGGGTTATGCAAGACAAATTAGATTCCTCAAAGGGGTACAGAAGTCTGGAAAGTTTGAAAGTCACTGGACTAGATGACCCTTGAGGTCCCTTCTAATCATATGATTCTATGTACAGTAAACAGTTGGCAGGCAACAGACTGAAGAGTGAGAACCTTTTACCAGTTGGGGTAGGGGAACTAAATTATTTTGGATCTCAAAGGAAATAAATGTGTTAACATTTTACCTTTATGGTATTTTATCTTATTTCTTTTTACAATGCATTCTACAGCCATACAGATTTGTTTCTCCTTTAAAACAAGAATTTCCCCCACTTTCCTGCTCATTTGTTTTATATGACTTGGTTAAGCCAAAGCATGGTGAGACAGGTTGATTTCTCCCTCTGCATTCCCTGTGCTGCTTTCCAGAGAGGTTAACAAACATTTTACACTCTCCTTCTCCCCTCCCACATTTCCTTTGAGCTGAACCACCCTAGGATCAAAACTCTGGTAGCAACAACACATAACCCTTAAATCTTATGGGACCACTGTAAACATAGAAGGCCAGGCTCTGATTTCAGTTATTCCCTGATAAACCCAGAGTAACCATACTACAGAGAGTTACCCTCTGTTATGCTGAAGAAAATCCTATCAGAATTTGAGACTGGATTTTTTATACCCATTGTCATAAGTTTAACTTTGAAATTAACAAATCATTAAGCATGTGGGGGTGTAGGAATCAATTCATTTTCCAGGCAAAGGGTTTTTTAAATTAATGCCGAACAAAAAATAATCAGACAGTCCCTGACACCGCACAGATCCTGTTGACGTATCAATCTTTTCAGGCATTTAAAAATAATATCCAGATAATAAAAGTAAATGTTCTATAACCAAAAAATCTCTAGGTAATAAAATTTCAAATTACAGCCCATGACAACACTTCTAAATTGCAGCTGTGATGCAGAAGCTTTGATGGAGAAAATTGTACAAGTAACACAGAAAGTAATTTGGAAAAGCAACAGAGAATAGAGGTGCTTCTAATATGAACAGATAACATGGTTGGAATATTGTGTGACGCCCTTAATCGGATTCTAGAGTGTTTCATTGCCTATATCTTAAATAATGCTGCAGTTTTATGGGGAGTTCCTTGATAGTTTCTACTAGCAAATAAACCTATGGGAGAAAAAACTGAGCCAAATAATCATACGCGACGGGACTAAGAGTGTGTCAAAATGAAGCTGCACATTGCCCTTTAGTGCTATGAGTCACCTGCTTTCTCCTGCCAAACACTTCAGCAATTAAAGGACGCCAAATGCAGAAAGTACTCCACAACTGGGGATTTTGACCCTAGGATTCAGAATAAGCCATCCCCAGTGGAAGCTCTGTGGCCCAGTGGCTTGCACACAGGACTGAGAGTCAGGAGGCCCAACTTGACAAAAAGGTGAGAATACTTGCTCAACAACCTTGAGCAAAATCACAATTTCTCTGTGTCTCAGTTTCTCTATCATTATATAGGGATTATAATATTAACATACCTTAGAGGGGCACTGAGGCTTAAACAATGTTTGTAAAGTGTGGGCGACAGTAGCCCAAAGTCCTTTTTTATTCATTTGTTCAGTAAAAAATGAAAAAAAAAATCACCACGTTTTTCTTTTTAATAACCCAGGCCAAACACGCAATTTTTCAAGACAATAAGAAACAGGTAGGTGTGATTTGTGGAAAGGCATTTCGCTTGCAGTTAGCAAGTTATTGGTACGTCCGGCGAGTAATATTAAACACTGAAGATTTGCATCATATCTTTAGTAATATAGTCTGTCCACACATATCAATGTTTTGTCTGTGATGTGAAGCACAAGTTCTTTTGGGGCCACCTTCTAGGAACCCAGGAGTTGCCATACTGAATCAGACCTGTCTAATCCAGTATTCTGTCTCCACCAATGGCCAACACCAGATGCTTCAGAAGAGGTGCAAGGAACCTCAGAGTAGGCAGATGTGGGATGACCTGTATTCCATGAAGGTATCACCTCATCCCTAATAGTTAGAAATTGGCTTAAACCCCAAAACAAAGTTTTATATCCCTCACAGTACTCTTTTTGTTAGCATTATAATTATATTATTATATATTATTATAATTCTGGATATTCTTATAATCTTGTCTGCTCAGACTAAATATTCTAAAGGGCCCTTCTGGACTTAACATCGATGGATCTTTGAACTCTGGGGCTCAACGACATCATGTCACAATGAGTTCCACAGTCTAATGACAGGTTATGTGAAAATATATTTCCTTTTATCCATTCTGAATTTTTCACCTAGGGTTTCAATTAAAAAAGAAGAAAAGGATGGAAATATAATTAGTGGCAGTCAACAAGATTTTATGTACAATAGGTCTTGCCAAACAAACCTGGTATAATTCTCTGATGAGATCACAAGTTTGGTTGATGAAAGTAACTGCGCAGATGTAATATACTTAGACTTCTGTAGGGCAGTTAAAAAATACCAATATACACTATCAATAAAGCACATGTTAATTGGATTAGGCTGACAGATCTCAAAGAGTAGTTGTCAATGGAGAATCATCACTGAATGGAGGTGTTTCCAGTGGGGTTCTGAAGAGATCAGTACTAGGCCTGAAGCTATTCAACATTCTCATCAATAGTCTGACCATAAATATAAAATCATCATGGAAGGCTGAAGCCAGATAAATTCAAAGTAGAATTAGACACACATTTTTAATAGTGAGAGTCACTAAACACTGGAACAAGGTAGGAAGGGAGCTACCGGATTCTTCATCTCTGGATGTCTTCAAATCAAAGCTGGATGCCTTTCTGGAAGATATGCTTTAGCCAAAACACAAGTTATTGGGCTCCATCCTGGGCTAAGAACTTGGCATATATCTGTTTTTAAAACAGACCAAGCAACTGTGCATTCTTCTGGTTTGTGATTTTCCAATTACATGGATTTAAATTTTTATGGTTAACCATTAGCTGGATAGTCAACAGTTGGAGGCAAACTCATTGCTTTGGGATACTACTAATCATCTGAGCTGAACCACAAGTGTAAATCTGCAGTATGCGAGACAGAGAGCACACTTTTTCATTTACAAAACTTTCTCTTGTAGTTTGTGGGAAGTTTCCTAGGCAACATCCCCTTAAATCAACTATTCAGATTCCTCACCCACTTCTGTTTCCCAAGCTTTTCCCCTCTCAGTCCGTGTGGTTTCAGTTGTCAGACCTGTTCAGGTAATCCTCAGCAACAGAGGAGAGAGTGGGGACATTGGGACTTTTTATACATGAATTTGATGGGAGATCACACAGGCGATTAGCAGCTTTCCTGGTAAAGATCATTCTATCTCACCTACATAATGTTTGTTTTCTTCCCATTGATCTAGCTGGTGTCAAAACCATTCTTACTAGTAAAACTCATCTAGGAAATTGCCTAATAAGATAATTTAGAAAATGCTTCACATTTAACATATGATCACAAAACACTTAAAATGCTGATTTTTCCCTCCTTCCCCCTGAGAAGCAAACACTTTAGCATCATAGTTCAGCCTCAATGGGCTGTTAAACATCTGCAGCAAAGGCCGATCAACCCCAGCCAGCAGCTGGATTTTTAGCAGTACAGAGGTCATGATATGTGAAACCACTGTGCTGGCTTCAAAACTTGCTTTATAATCTTCTCCAGACAAACCGTGACCAAAATGCATCTATCGTGGAGGACATCTGGGGAAATCCCATATTCATTTTCATTGGGAACTTACTGCCTGTTGTCAAATAAAAATAAATGAAAAAACACTATGGACCCTTTTAAAAAACATTCACACGGTAAACTTTGGCCCACTGTTTCCTTCTGCAGCATTGACCTTGTTTTTCTACTGTGTAAAAAAAATCAATATGGTATGGTATTGCAGTAAAATTTCAGCATGTTCTTGGCTTACTTTAAATAACTTCATTGTCTTCTTTTCCCCTGTCTGCGTCTGTTGTATTTGGCACTTGCATTTATTAACATGAAAGCAAGTTGAAAGAAAAATGTAAATATCATAAAAAGAAAAGCAGCAGGGCATGTGGCTTGCCTGGCTAAAGCCACGGATACCTTTACAATGTGCTAAGGTTTTCCACCACCCTCCCTCCCCCTCCCCCTCCGCTTCAGCTTTCCTAGTAATTTCTGTATGCAGGAAGGCAAATAATATATTTCACCGATATAATTTTTTTTAGCTTTGTAGACTTAAGAGGAGCTACAAGTTAAAAGAAAACCAAAACACACTACTAGTCAGCAGAATAAAATCAATAAAAAAACACTAGTGATTTTATTTCTTTGTTCTTTAACATTTTCTTCCTTCTTAAACTGTATTTATGTAAAAACCAGACAGCCTTGTCTCAACTGTGGGCTCCCATTATTCCTATGATGATGCTACAGATGGCAATGTGGAAAGGCACACTGGACAACTTATAGGGAAGGGCCAAGCAACAAAAGCAAAAAACCCAAAAAACCCCTATGCACTTTGGTCAGTTTCTGCTCTTTGTGACATAAAAATAGATCAGCGCAGGAAAACTATGCTCCATCTGGAACACTCCTCGGATAGTTAGACAAACAAAGTGGATCATTCCCAGCAACAAAATTGAGAACTAAGTGCTTCACAAAAAATTAATAAAAGCATGAAACTCGTTCTGTGATATAGGGAACTGACTGATCTCTCTGTTCAGTGATGGAACGAAGTGGGAGATCCACCAGCCCATGAAGGTCATCTTACTACACAAACAGCATACATCAGCACCAACAGAAGGAAAAAGGCAAACGGCCATTGGACTTCTTATTCCCACGGCACATCATAAACAAGGGGCTTCTGAAGGGAACAAGTGTTGCCCCATCTGTAGTTTCCTCTAACTCATCATTACTGAAAACAAGTAAATTCTTACTTTGGTAGTTGAAGCTGCGGATGAGTTGGCCACAAGGCTCGTTCTCACGTCGCTGTTCACTGTGGTGCAAGCAGCCGTGGCTGGAGTAGGTAGTCGAGAGGGAACAATTGGCAAAGGCAATAGGCCAGGTCTGTTGTTGCAGTTGCTGCTCGCTGTACTGTTACAGTTACTGCTGTTCACATGATTCCCATTGGAGCTCCACTCTCGGCGATCCCACCCAGTGCGATAATCTCTTTCAAACCGGCTGTGGTGCCGTGACATCTCGGTCGAGTATGGCTTCTTCTCAAAGGGAACTCTAGAGCTCGCCTGAAATGTTAAAAGCAAAGAGATGTTATAAAGTCAGCCCAAAGCAAAACTCCTACTCAATCATTTGGGCCAGTCCTGCCAGTCGCCACCATGCCTATTTCGCAGTACAGGTGAAATTGTGCCAATCAAACATCAGGAGAGGGGATTATGTTTGTAGCAATCTTAATTCAAAATTGAAATGAGAGAGTTAGGATACTGACTGAACATGTGGTGGAGAGAACAGTCACTCAGTTTCCAGGGAATTCCACATGCCCGAACTTTCTAGCAGGATCTCAAGAGACAATACACAAAGAATGAAACACCAAGTTAGAACCAATTCATCATCCAACCTCTCTAACAGCTTGCTAAAGATGCCCTTTTGAAAATTAAACCTTTCATGAATCTCGCACCAAAGAAATGTCCACCCCACCAATCCCAATGAGAGGAAGATGAAAAGAAAGCCTTTATATTTGTCATTGCTCCTGCCACTCTCATTTATTTTAACACATACAGACTCATACATCCATTCACAGAGTTCATTAAGTCCGGAAATGACCATTAGATTGTCCAGTCTGACTTCCTATATATCATAGCCCATTAAATTTCACCCAATTACCCGTTTTTGAGCCCAATAACTTGTGTTTGACAAAAAACAGATCTTCCAGAAAGGCATCCAGACTTGACTGAGAGACATCAAGATGGAGAATCCACCACCTTCCTTGGTAGTTTGTTCCAGTGGTTAATCATCCTCATGGTAGAAAATTTGAGGCTTATTTCCAATTTGAGTTTGTCTAGCCAAAGCTTCCAGCCATTGGTTATTTTTACAGTAGAACCTCAGAGTTACGAACACCAGCACTACAAACTGACGGCAGGGCCGGATTTCCAATTAGTCGCAGTAGGCATGTGCCTAGGGGCATTCTAGGGGCACCTTACCTCTCTAAAATTGAATTCAACAAAAAGGTTAGCTGTAGGAAGGGGGGTACTTAAGATGCTGTGCCCAGGTGTGCGGAAGGTGTAAATCTGGCCCTGACTGACTGGTCAACCACACACCGCATTTGGAACTGGAAGTATGCAATCAGGCAGCAGAGACTAAAAAAATTAAATATAGTTCAGTACAGTGTTAAAATGTAACCTACTAAAATAATAAAAGGAAAGTTTACCTTGTCAAATCTTTTTTGTAAGGAAACTGTTTCTGTGGTTTGTTTCATTTAAATTAAGATGATTAAACGAAGCATTTTTCTTCTGCATAGTAAAATTTCAAAGCTGTATTAAGTCAATGTTCAGTTCTACACTTCTGAAAGATCAACCATAATGTTTTGTTCAGTGTAACGAAAATTTCATAATTACAAACAACCTCCATTCCCGAAGTGTTCGTAACCTCTGAGGTTCTACTTCATGTTTCTCTCTGATAGATTAAAGAGCACTTCAGTACCCACTGTTTTCTCCTTGTGAAGATACTTATATACTGTAATCAAGTCACCTTTCAATCTTCTTTTTGATCAATTAAACAAATTAAGCTCTTTAAATCTCTTACTTTAAGGTTCTCTAGGTCTTGAATAATTTTTGAGGCTCTTTTCTTCACCCTCTCCAATTTCTTAACATCTTTTTAAAAATATGAACACCAGAACTGAACGTAGTATTACAGTATCAGGCTCAGCAGTGCCGCGTAGTGAAATATAATCACCTCCTTAGTCCTACTCACTACTTTTCTTATACATCCAAGGGTCGCATTAGTCCTTTTTTGCCAGAGCATTGCATTGGAAGCTCACAATGAATTGTTTGTCCTCTCTGACCTCTCATTAGGCTCCTTTTCAGTCCTTGCTTTCCAGGATACCGTCCCCCATTTTGTAGGTGTGGCCTGCATTCCTTTTTTCTAGATGTGTAACTTTGCATTTAGCTGTATAATCTTTGAGTGGAGCCAATTTACCAGGAAATCCAGATCACTCCATATGACTATCCTGTCCTTATCATCATTTACTACTTTGCCAAACTTTGGCATCTGCAAATTATACCAGCAGTGGGCAAGTCATCACAGCACAGAACAGGGAAGCAGAAACTCCTGAGTTCTAATCCCAGTTCTGACAATTTCACAGCACATTATGTGATGGGGTGTACCAACCCTACACTGGCCTAGCAAGGGTTAGCCATGCATTTTCGGCCCAGGAGGCAATGCTCCCATTCTCTTGCTTGGCATGCTCTGGTTGGAAGCAGTATATAAAACGAGGCGGCTTAGCTCAGTCTGGGCTGACTGAGGAGGAGAGTGGATACACGCTGCAGACTCCTGCCAGGGAGCTGCTAGCGTGCCAGCCTGCGGAGGCTGAAGGCGCTGAATCCATGGCGGGACCATAGGCAACTGCAGAGGATGAGGGATTTGGCAGGCCACTACCCCAGAGGAGGATTCGGAAGCAAGAGTAGGAAGTTTGTTGAGAGGGGAACTGAAGCCAGGACTGCTGGTTCCATAGGGCCTAGGGTTGGGACCCAGTGGAGTAGGATGGGCCCAGATCACTCTGCCCCTTTCCACACCTATCACTAGACCCTGCTCCCCAGACAACTAAGGCAGCTACATAGACTCCAGCCACTAGGCATCGCTGCCCTGAGGCCAAAGGCAGCTTCATAGATTTTGGTCAGGAGGCCTCGCTGCCTTGAGAGCAAGGACAGCTTCATGGACTCTGGCCCCTAGGCTTCACTGCTCCGAGAGCAAGGATAGCTCTGTAGACTCTGGTCATTAGGCCTCACTGCCCTGAGGATAAGGACAGCCCCCTGATCACCAACCGCTAGGCCTGTCTACTTTGACCCACAAGGAGCTACATTCACAAAAAGGGGGCATTCTCCCTCCTTTTTCTTCCCTGATGGCCTGAAATCCCGCTACACATGGCCTCAAGCAAGTCACTTAACCCTCTCTGGTTAAAATGGGAACATCCTCCAAGTGACACTGTGACATTTGTACAGCATTAGAAAGTGAAGAATATTATACATAAATGCTAAATACAGTTTCTCACATTAATAAATCATGAACATTTGGTTCATTACAGCAACTCATCTATTTTACTTGCATCACACAATCCAATTTATTATGAGATCAGTGAAAGTCATTTTGTATTTAAGAATGCATACAACAAAAATGGATAAGAAAAATATCCCAGCTTATGATAGCTGAACAGATATTACTTCTTGGTATTTTTCTGCTGGATAAGGTCAGTGTTGCACTATGTGTTGTTTTACTTATGTTATCATCATGGACAACCACAGAATGGGCAGAATTTCTGAGCTCCGACACAAGCTGTCTTCCGGCTCCTATTAGCCTGTCCACCATAAATGTCTTCGCGCTGTTGAGTGAGACTACTTTATCTTAAGTGTAAGGTAGAAAAAACATATCTAGAAAGTTCAAACCTAAGCCACTAATAGGCTGTCCTCAAGAGATATAATTCAGACATACTGTAAGAAAGTAGCAAGTGAACAACTTTAGTAATAAGACAACTGGTAATACAGCAGAATGGCAAGTGAAGCTGGCATATTAGAGACAAATGTAGCCCATCAGAGAAATACTATTTACGCTTAAAGAATGTTCTCCAATTGTACTAGAGGGGATTTATATCACATTCCTTATAACAAAAGATTGGGACTACTTCTCAAGAACATAAACAAGAAAAATTCGGCCAAAAACTGCATCTGCAGAGGTTTGTTCTTCTACTCTATGGCCTGGTCTACACTACGCGTTTAAATCGATTTAAAGAGCGTTAAATCGATTTAACGCTGTACCCGTCCACACTACAACGCCCTTTATAGTGATATAAAGGGCTCTTTAAATCGATTTCTGTACTCCTCCCCGACGAGACGAGTTCGTCATTCCTTTCTGAAACATCAGCGACAATTCTTCGCGCCGTTTTCCCTGCATCCCTCAGACCCCAAGCACGCAACCATGAGCCCGCTCAGCTTTTTTTCCACACCATATGTGTACGCATCTCAGAGAGATAGGCGATACTCCAGCCGCTACACCAGCAGCATCACTTCTTGTCAATGAGCAGAAATGTACCGGTCATCTGTACCTCTACTGCCGAAGAAAACGGCAAGAGATGACGTTATCGCTCCCCCTCTGTACTGTCTCTGCATCATGAGTGCCCCTGGTGAAATCGGCTGGGGCCAACGCAAAGCAAAATTGGATGACTCACTGGAACTGATCAATCACTCCCTATCGTTTCTAATGAAATAGAGTCAGTCCTCTAGAATAGGTGCAAGTGTGCATTAGAGACCAGTGTATCAGACACAGCTGCTCCGTGTCCCAGTATATCAGGGTGGCCCTGCAACACCCCACCCGTTGCTTCCACTCCTCCCCACCTCCTGGCTACTGCAAGTCCCCCCCCATTTGTCATGAAGTTATAAAAGAATGCAGAATAAGAACAGAGCATGTTGTTGAGATAAATGAGGGGGAGCCAGCTCCGGCTATGACACATGCAGTACAGAATCTTTTCTTTACACAGGAAGGAGGCGCTGAATGAAGCTCAGCTCCAGTTGCTATGATAAGAGGTGCTTACCAGCGTTCATTGACAATCTACTGAGTACTGGAGTCATTTTCCCATTTTCCCAGCCCCTGCCAGCCTCACTGGCCAGCCAGGAGCACTCACGGGGATGGATAGCGACAACGGAATCAGTCATATGCACGGTCTACCACGCTGGAGGGGAGAGGAGCGATACTGCTCTCACTGCGCACGATCGTCTACCGACAGCACTCAGTAACATAGGGTGACATTGAAAGATGTCAAGAAATGATTTCTTTCCCTTTTCTTACGTGTGGTGGTAGGTGGTGGTGAAAACTGAGGAGCTGTTCCCTGACCACCAGCGCACTTAACCCGTACACCTACAGACACTGGAGCTCAGCCAAGAATGCAAATACTTTCAGGACCTGCTGTGGCTGTGGATAGCTGGATGTCCTTCAGTACCCCCCCTCCGGAGCATCCATTTGAGTCTCTGGTTCCCGCTACACTTGTACGCAGCCGCTTAGCCTGGGAGATTTTTTTTCAAACGCTTTGGCCATTTCGTGTTCGTAAACAGAGCTCTGATACAACAGATTTGTCTCCCCATACAGCGATCGGATCTAGTATCTCCCGTCGTCCATGCTGGAGCTCATTGGGATTGAGATGCATCGCCACCCGTGCTGATCAGTGAGTCCACTCTGGGCAAAGAAATGTAACTCTAAAACTTCGCGGGGCTTTGCACTGCCTTCCGCTGCATCGAGTTCAGATTGCTTCTCAGACCGGTCAGTGGTGCACTCGGGATACCGCTCGGAGGCCATATAACGTCGTGTATTTCCGTCCACACTTACCGTAATCGCATATGTATATCAATTTAGCGCTCTCACTTCGTTGTCGGGAGGAGTACAGAAACGATTTAAAGAGCCTTTATATCATATAAAGGGGCGTGTGTGTGGACGGGTACAGCGTAAATCGATTTACTCTTTAAATCGATTTAAACGCGTAGTTAGACAGGCCATAGAGAGAGACAAACTCTGCAGATGCAGTTTTGGCCAATTTTCTTGTTGTATGTTCTAGAGAAGTATCCCAATCTTTTGTATAAGGAAGTGATATAATCCTCTAGTACAATTGAGAATTCTTTAGCGAAATAGTATTCTCTGATGGCTACTTTGTCTCTAGTATGAGTTCTGCATTACTGCTGTAATCACGTTGTTTACTAAAGTTGTTCACTTGCTACTTCTACAGTATGTCTGAATTTCTTTTGAGGACAGCTATTAGTGGCTTAGGTTTGAACTCTAGATATTTTTTTCTACTATCTTAGATAAAGTAGTACTCAACCGCGCGAAGAATTTGGGGACAGCTTAGGAGCGAAGACAAGTGTGTCGGAGCTCAGAAACTGCCATTCTGTGGTTGTCCATGATGATACATAAGTAAAAACACATAGTGCAACACTGACCTTATCCACAGAAAAACCAAAGAAGTATATCTGTTCAGCTATCATAGCTGGGATATTTTCTTATCCATTTTTGTTGTATGATTCTTAAATACAAATGACTTTCACTGATCTATAATAAATTGGATTGTGTGATCAATAAAATAGATGAGTTGTGTAATGAACAATGTCATGATTTTATGTGAGAAATGATTTGCATGTTATGTATAATATTCTTCACTTCTAATGCTGTACAAATGTCACAGTGTTCATGCGAGGATGTTCCCATTTTAACAGAGAGGGTTAATGACTTGCTGAGGCATGTGTAGCGGGATTCACGGCATCAGGAAGAAAAGGAGGAATGCCCCCTTTTTGTGAATGTAGCTTGTGGGTCAAAGTAGACAGTTGCGGTTGGTGATAGGGGTTCGTTATCCTCAGGGCAGTGGGGCTAATGACCAGAGTCTACAGATATTTGCTCTGGAGCAGTGAAGCCTAGGGGCCAGAGTTGAGCTGTCCTTGCCTCTCAGGGCAGCGAGGCCTCTGACAAAACTATGAACTGCTTTGGTCAGGGAGCGATGCTAGTGGCTGGAGCTTTAGCTGCCTTAGTTGTCGGGACAGGGCTAGTGATAGTGTGAAAGGGCAGAGTGATCTGGCCATCCTACTCACTGGGTCCCCTAGGCTATGGACCAGCAGTCTGGCTTAGTTCCCTTCAACAACTCTCTCTTGCTTCCGAATCCTCGCTGGGGTAGTGGACTGCAAATCCCTCATCTCTGCAGTTGCCATGGTCGCCATGGATTCAGCGCTTCAGCCTCCGCAGCTGGCACGCTAGCAGCTTCCCTGGCAGGAGTCTGCAGGTGTATCCACTCTCCTCTCGATCAGCCAGACTGAGCTAAGCCGCTCGTTTTATATACTGCTTCCAACCAGAGCATGCCAAGCAAGAGAATGGGAGCATTGCTCCTGGGCCGAAAATGCATGGCTAACCCTGCTAGGCAAGTGTAGGTTGGTAACCCATCACATAATGTGTAGTGAAATTGTCAGAACTGGATTAAGAACTCAGGGTTTTGCTCCCGTTTGTGCTGTGAGATTGCCCAATGCTGTATAATTTGCAGATGCCAAGTTTGGCAAAGTAGTAAATGATGATAAGGACAGGATAGTCATATGAGTGATCTGGATTCTGTAAATGG
Source organism: Chelonoidis abingdonii (assembly GCF_003597395.2). Taxonomy (NCBI): domain Eukaryota; kingdom Metazoa; phylum Chordata; order Testudines; family Testudinidae; genus Chelonoidis; species Chelonoidis abingdonii. Next base: position 19,293,214 of record NC_133771.1, read on the forward strand.
CTCACTAAAGAGTATACATGTAAAATGAAAGTTACACATTAGAAAAAGAATGCAGGCCCACTACAAAATGGGGACGGTATCTGGAAAGCAAGGACTGAAAGGAGAATGAGAGTCAGAGAGGAAAACAATTCATTGTGAGCTTCCAATGCATGGCTCTGGCAAAAAGACTAATGCGACCCTTGGATGTATAAGAAAGTAGTGAGTAGGATAAGGAGGTGATTATATTTCACTACGCGGCACTGCTGAGCCTGATACTGTAATACTACGTTCGTTCTGGTGTTCATATTTTTAAAAAGATGTTAAGAAATTGGAGAGGGTGAAGAAAGAGCCTCAAAAATTATAAGACCTAGAGAACCTAAAGTAGAGATTTAAAGCTTAATTTGTTTAATTGATCAAGAAGATTGAAGGTGACTTGATACAGTAGATAGTTTTCACAAGAGAACGTGGGTACTGAGTGCTCTTTAATCTATCAGAGAGAAACATGAAGTAGAATTCAGAGGTTACGAACTTCGGAATGAGGTGTTTGTAATATGAATTTTCGTTACCTGACAAACATTATGGTTGATACTTCAGAAGTGTAGACGGAACTTGACTTAATACAGCTTTGAATTTTACTATGCAGAAGAAAAAGTGTGGGTTCGTTATATCTTAATTTAAAATGACAAGCAAGAAACAGTTCCTTACAAAAAAGATTTGACAAGGTAAACTTCTTTTATTATTTAGTGGTTACATTTTAACACTGTACTGAACTATATTTATTTTTTCGTCTCTGTGCCTGATTGCATACTCCAGTTCAAATGCGGTGTGGTTGACAGTCAGTCAGCCAGTTTGACCTCCGCACACTGGGCAAGCATCCGTTAAGTACCTTCTACGCTAACCTTTTTGTTGAATTCAATTTTAGAGAGGTAAGTGCCCAGATGCCCCTAGGACATGCTACTGCGACTAATTGGAAATCCGGCCCGTCCGTTTGTAGGCTGGTGTTCGTAACTCTGAGGTTCTACTGTAAAATAACCAATGGCTGGAAGCTTTGGCTAGACAAATCAAATTGAATAAGCCTCAAATTTTCTACCATGAGGATGATTAACCACTGGAACAAAACTACCAAGGAAGGGTGTGATCTCCATCTTGATGTCTTCAGTCAAGTCTGGCTGCCTTTCTGGAAGATCTGTTTTTTTGTCAACAAAGTTATGGGCTAAAAAACGGGTAATTGGGTGAATTTAAGGGCTATGATATATAGGAAGTCAGACTGGACAATCTAATGTTCATTCGGACTTAATGAACTCTGTGATGGATGTAGTAGTCTGTATGTGTTAAAATAATGAGATTGTGGCGAGAGCAATGACAAATATAAGGCTTTCTTTTCATCTTCCTCTCATTGGGATTGTGGGTGGACATTTTTGGTGCGAGATTCATGAAAGGTTTAATTTCAAAGGGCATCTTTAGCAAGCTGTTAGAGAGGTTGGGATGATAATTGGTTCTAAACTTGGTGTTCATTCTTTGTGTATTGTCTTGCGATCTGCTAGAAAGTTCGGGCATGTGGAATTGGGAATGAGTGACTGTTTTCACCACATGTTCAGTCAGTATCTATCTCTCATTTCATTTTGAATTAAGATGCTACAACAATAATCCCTCTCTGAGTTTGAGGCAAATTCCCCTGTAATGCGAATAGGCATGGTGGCGACTGCAGGACTGGCCAAATGATTGAGTAGGAGTTTGCTTGGGCTGACTTTATAACATTCTTTGCTTTTAACAATTTCAGGCGAGCTCTAGAGTTCCCTTTGAGAAAAGCATAACGACGAAGATGTCACGGCACCACAGCCGGTTTGAAAGGATATGCACTGGGTGGGATCGCCGAGAGTGGAGCTCCAATGGAATCATGTGAAACAGTAACTGTAACGTACAGCGAGCAGCAACGCAACAACAGACCTGGCTATTGCTTGCCAATTGTTCCTCTCGGACTACCTACTCCAGCCACGGCTGCTTGCACCACAGTGAACAGGACGTGAGAACGAGCTTGTGGCAACTCATCCGCAGCTTCAACTACCAAGTAATTACTTGTTTAGATGATGAGTTAGAGGAAATACAGATGGGGCAACATTGTTCCTTCAGAAGCCCTTGTTTATGGATGTGCCCGTGGAATAAGAAGTCAATGCCGTTTGCCTTTTTCCTTCTGTTGGGCTGATGTATGCTGTTGTGTAGTAAGATGACTTCATGGGCTGGTGGATCTCCATTCTTTCATACTGAACAGAGAGATAGTCAGTTCTCTATATCAGAACGAGTTTCATTCTTTATTAATTTTTTGTGAAGCACTTAGTTCTCAATTTGTGCGGGGAAGGATCCACTTTGTTGTCTAACTATCCGAGGAGTGTTCCAGAGGCATAGTTTCCTGCGTGATCCTATTTATATGCACGAAGAGCAGAAACGACCAAAGTCGATAAGGGGTTTTTTTGGTTTTTTGCTTTGTTGCTGGCCTTCCCTATAAGTTGTCCAGTGTGCGCTTCACATTGCACTGCTCGTCATCATGATATGGGAGCCACAGCGGAACAGGTAGTTCTGGTTTCACTATAATCTACGTTTAAGAAGGAAGAAATGTTAAAGAAAGCAAGAAATATATCATGTGTTTTTTATTGATTTTAGTTTCGTGCATGACTTATTAGTGTGTTTGTAGTTCTTTAACTTGATAGCTCCTTTAAGTCTAAGCTAAATAAATTATATCGTTAAATATATTATTTGCCTTCTGCATACAAAAAATATAGAAAGCTGAAGGAGGCGGATGGGAGGGGGAGGGAGGTGGTGGAAACTAGCACGATTGTAAGTACTCAGTGGCGATTTAGCAGGCAAGCCACACTGCCTGTTGCTTTTCTTTTTTGATATTTACATTGCTTTCAACTTGCTTTCATGTTAATAAATGAACGAGCAAAATCACAGCAGCAACAGGGAAAGAAGACAATGGATGTTAATTAAAAGTAAGCCTAAGAACATGGCTGAAATTTGAGCTGCATACATACATATTGATTTGTTTACACAGTAAAAAAACTAAGGTCATGCTGCAGACAGGAAACAGTGGGCAAAGTTTACGTGGATTGTTTTTTAAAAGGCGTCGCATAGTTTTTTTCTTGTAGTTTTATTTGACACAGCAGTAATTCCCAATGAATGAATATGGGATTTCCCCAGATGTCCTCCACGATAGCTGCATTTTGGTCACGTTTGTCTGGAGAGATTATAAAGCAAGTTTTAAGCCAGCACAATGGTATTCACATATCATACCCTTACTGCTAAAAATCTCAGCTGGTTGCGGGGTTGATCGGCCTTTGCTGCAGATGGTTAACAGCATGTGAGTGAACTATGATAGCTAAGTGTTTCTTCTCAGGGAAGGAGGAAATCAGCATTTTAAGGTTTTGTGATTGCATATGTTATTCGAAGCATTTTCTAAAATTATCTATTAGGCTAATTTCCTAGATGAGTTTTTACTAGTAAGATATTTTTGAACACCACTAGATTATATGGGAAGAAAACAAAACATTAGTAGTAGATAGAATGATCTCTTACCAGAAGCCTAATCGCCTGGTGATCTCCATCAATTTCAATGTATAAAAAGCTCCAATGTCCCCACCTCTCTCTGTTTGTGAGGATTGAACAGGATCTGACAACTGAAACAACACGGATGAGGAGGGAAAAACTTGGGAACACAGATTGGGTGAGGATCGAATAGTTATTTAGGGGATGTTGCATAGAATTCCCAACAACTACAGAGAAATTTTAAATGAAAAAGTGTGCTCTCTGTTCTCGATACTGCAGATTTACATCGTGGTTCAGCCAGGTTATTAGTAGTATCAAGCAATAGCTTTTGCCTCCATGCTTGTATCCACATAAATGGTTACACACTAAATATAAATCCATCGTAATTGGAAATCACAACCAGACAGAATGACAGTTCTGTCATGTTTAGAAACAATTATATGCAAGTTCTAGCCCAGATGGAAGCCATATTGTGTTTGGCTAAGCTATCTTTCGAAGCATCAGCTTGGATTTGAAACATCGAGATGAAGAATTCCGTTAGCTCCTTCCTCTGTTCCAGTGTTAGTGACTCTCACTATTAAAGATGTGTGATTAATCTACTTAATTTATCTGGCTTCGCTTCATGATGGATTTTATATTTATAAGAGGACTTGATGAGAATGTTGATAGTCAGCCTAGTATGATCTCTTCGACACCCACTGAACACTCTCCATTCATGTGATGATTATCATTGACGATACTCTTGAATCTGTCACCTAATCAATTAACATGCTTTATTGATAGTGTATATTGGTATTTTTAATGCCTAACAGAAGTCTAAGCTATATCTACTCCCTGGCATTATTTATCAACTAACAACTTAGTTCTCCATAGAGAATTATAACAGGTTGTTGGAAGACTAATTGTCATAAAACTTGTTGACTTGCACTATATTATTTTCCTACTTTCTTTTTTATTGAACCCTAGCGGTGAACAATTAATGGATTAAAAGAAGTATATTGAATCACATACGTCTATTAGACTGTGGAATCATTGGTACATGATTCGTTGAGCCAGAGTTCAAAATCATCGAGTTAGCTCAGAAGGGCCTTAGAATTTTGTCTGAGCAGACATTTGATATTATAAAGATATCCAGATTATATATAATATATAACTAAATTAATTATATGCTAACAAAAGAGTATGTGAGGGTATAAAACTTTGTTTTGGGTTACATTTCTAAATAATAGGGATGAGGTGATCTTCTGGAATACAGGTCTCACAATGCTATCTGAGGTTCTGTGCACTCTTCTGAAGGCTCTGGATGTTGGCATTGGTGAGCAGATAC
>NC_133771.1:19298084-19325240 GCF_003597395.2 Chelonoidis abingdonii
GCGACAATAATGATTCAACCCAGAATTCCAAGGGGCGGGGGAGACTGCGGGAACTATGGGATAGCTACGGAAGAGCTACCCACAATGCAACGCTTCAGAAATCAACGTTAGCCTCGGACCATGGACGCACAACACCAAATTACTGTGCCTAGTGTGGCCACATGAAATCGAATTTATAATATCAGTTTTATAAAACCGATTTTAGCTAATTCGATATTATCCCGTAGTGTAGACGTGGCCTATGACTAGTAAAATTGTGTGTAGAGGCCCACATATCAGCTTTTGTAATTGTTGTTTAGGAACCTTTTGCACCTCTCATCCAAGAGGTGGTGTTGCTTTACTGGGAAGGGTCGCAGGGCAAGATTTGCCCTGAGCAGTCTATGCTTCAGAAATACCCATTCAAGTACATTTGGATAGTTCTTCCAGGAGCTGTCAGTAAACTCATGATACTTGTGTCCTGTTCAAACAGAATTTCATGGCCCTTCTGACGTGCAGTTTATGAGGATGCCTCTCAACCTTTTTGAAATGACATGGAAGTGACAAACCAACTTCTGATTATGGCAAAAATTAGAGGCACACTGTGCATCAACAAGGGGGTACAGTAAATAGAACAAAAAAAATCTATAAAAAATGTTTTAAAAACATAGTGGGGGGAGATTTTCTATGAGCAATGACTGCCATCTCACAGAAAACTAGCACCAGAAATGTAGCTTTAAGGCTTAAACAATTTAAGACTTTTATAGCAGCTCTTGCATCGTGGTCTAAAAATACTTTACACGCTGTAATCAAAAGGGGCACTATCAACTCAAATTTACAATTTTAAAATGTACTTGTCAAGCTGCGGGGAGTGGCTCACTACTGTGAGCGCCAACGTCCGGGCAGACTGTCAAGGAACTGAGCACAAACCCCAAACTGGTTGTATGTTACACAGTTAGATTTCACCAACCAAATAACAAGTGTGAACTCCTCAAGCACTGTAACAGTCTTACCTGGAGTCACAGTCAGTCTCCTTGGACACACCAGTCTATCTAGCCACCCAGGCAAGCTTGTCTTTGTGACAGATTGTCCGTTATACCAAAAATCACAACAATATTCAGGTTATTCCCAGCCCCAAACACTTACCCCAGGTCAAGTACTTACTAGATTTCTCACCAGTGACAATGCTTGTTGCCAATTCTATAATAAACTAATGAAATGACCATTAACTAAGGGCTAGTCTACACTAGAATCACTGCAGCAGCATAGCTGTACTGATGCATTGCTAGTGCAGACGCTCTGTGCTGACGGGAGAGAGCTCTCCCATCAGCATAATAAATCCATCTCTGTGAGAGGCAATAGATATATCTCCTGCCGACACAGAGCTGTCCATAACATCACTTAGGTTGGTGTAACTTATGTCATTTGAGGGAGGGGAGGCTTTTTCACACATCCCACGTGACATAAGTTATACTGACATAAGTTCAAGTGTGTACAAGCTCTAAGAAAAAGGACGGAGAGTTATTTACAACTCTAAAGGAGAAAAACATACATGCAAACGAGTCACTGTCTTAAGTTCCAAAAGGTGATAGTAGCTGTTATACATATAAGCTTCCTTTAGGGATAACCCAAGCCAAGCAGCTTGGTGATCCATTGCTTATGCTTAGAAATATTGCCTTCTCCAAATTCCAAGCAGCATAGTGATAACAATTTCTCCTTAACAGAAATTTTTGTTTCCTTCTCCCAGCATACATTTTGCTGTCTCTTCTCTCCACCCCCCAAGGAAAGGATGTGGACAAAGTGGAGAGAGGCCAGCGGAGGGCAAGAAAAATGATCAGGGGGCTGGGGGACATAACTTACAAAGAGAGGCTGAGGGAACTGGGCTTGTTTAGTCTGCAGAAGAGTGAGGGCAGAGTTGACAGGAGCCTTCAACTACTACTACTTTGGAAGGGGGGTTCCAAAGAGGATGGAGCTGGGCTGTTCTCAATGGTAGCAGATGACAGAACAAGGAGCAGTGGTCTCAAGTAGCAGTGGGGGAGGTTTAGGTTGAATATTAGGAAACACTATTTCACTAGGAGGGTGATGAAGCACAGGAATGGGTTACCTAGGGAGGTGGTGGAATCTCCTTCCTTAAAGGTTTTTAAGGTCAGGCTTAACAAAGCCCTGGCTGGGATGATATAGGTGTGGTCCTGCCTTGAGCAGAGGGTTGGACTAAATTACCTCCTGAGGTCTCTTACAACCCTAATCTTCTATGATTCATGGGTTAGGGGGAAGCAATCAACAAAGTAGTTTGACTGGTGTCTATAGGCCTTCTTGTGTTGGGGAGATGAGGACACCTCTTGTGGTAAACTAGTATTTCACACTTGGTAATGCTTCTCTTCTGATTGAGGGCATTTACAGTCTTAGCAAACATTTTTATAGTTCCAGAGCAAACAAACACTTAAATATTATATTATAACATGGGATATCAATGTAACAAGTACGGTTGCCAACCTTCTAATTGCACAAAACCGAACACAAACACCCTTGCCCTGCCTTCCTTCTCTGGACCTTTCCTGAGGCCCTGCCCCTTCCCTGAGGTCCGCTGCTGCTCACTCTACCAACCCCGGCCTCTCGCTCACCCCCACCCTCACACTCCCTCTCTCATTTTCACCGGGCTGGTGCAGGGGCTTTCGGTATGGGAGGGGATACAGGCTCTGGGCTGGGGGGGTGGGCTCTGGGTTGGGGCCAGAAATGAGGGGTTGAGTGAGGGGAATCCAGGATGGTGCAGGAGGTTGGGGTGTAGGGGTGAGGGCTCTAGAGTGAGGCTGGGGATGAGGGGTTTGGGCTGCAGGAGGGGGCTCAGGGCTGGGGCAGAGGATTGGGGTGCAAGAAAAGTTCCAGGGTATGGGCTACAGGCAGCTCCCCACAAGCAGCGACATGTTCATCGGCTCCAAGGTGGAGGCACGGCCAGGTGGCTCAGAACGCTGCCTCCACCCACAGGCACTGCGCTCACCACTCCCATTGGCCGTGGTTCCCAGCCAATGGGAGCTGCAGAGTCAGTGCTGAGGGCAGGACAGGGGCAGAGCACGGAGCCCATGGCCATACCTCTGCCTAGGAGCCAAGCAACGTCGCTGCTTCCTGGGAGCTGTGTGGAGCCGGAGCAGGCAGTCCGCCAGCCCTGTGCTAACCAGACTTTTAACGGCCTGGTCAGCAGCACTGACCGGAGATGCCAGGGACCCTTTTTGACCAGACACCTGGCAACCCTAATTATAAGTAACATGAATACATGCAGCATCCTACCATGAATACAAGCATTTCATAAAGTCTAAACGCTAAACACATTCTTATAAGTCTAATAACTATTTTAACAATACTAACACAAAGGCAGGCCAGATTGGTTTCCAGCTCTGCATTTGTCAGTGTTCAGTGAGGCCCAGTGGCCTTGGCATGAGCTGGCCCATGGCCTGCCAGCATCACAGCACTTTATTATTTTATATCTCTGGAGAAGTCTGTCTCTTTACATTTTTGCCCCTAAATCTGTGCAACCTGCATGCGTGTCTGGGGACATCTTTGTGGGCTCTTGTTTTGGAAGGTGGCTGGGAATCAAATGGCCCGCTCTAGCTGAGCTAAAGGAGAATCTCCATAGTTGTATTAGTATTCAGGTTTATACCTTCTGCAGGCCAGCCATGTAGAGGGAATCAAATCATGCCTGAATGTACACCCCCACAAATGCACTGTTACTTGAGCAGAATTGACATGTCACTCAGCAGAGAGCAGTGGTAAACACGCACGTAAGTCAACAGCTAGCAGTTTCTACTGCATGGTCTAAGATACCATGCCCCCAGCAGTTCCACGATCAGATGATACTGACAGGCAATTACACCAATAACTAGCAGAGGAAAGGGCTGCAAGGAACTCATTAATTAAGAAGTGTATTTAAGACCCAATACCCTGTTTATGAACTAACTCCTTCCACGCCATGGCTGCCATTCTTAAAATCATTTTCTGATGTTCTCAATAAAAGTTAAGATCAAACTCCAGAAACACCACTGTTTCTACATATGCCATCAAACATATGCTACTAGTTTAGATATCACTTTTGACTGACGACAAAGATCTGACAGCAACAAGTGAGACTGGTGATGGCTACGTATTGCATGAGAATTCAATTGCCAGTGCTTGGTATTATTTTTTAAATAAAAACCCAATATAAAATGGTCCCATAAATAACTGCTATGTGGGGTAAGGGGAGAGGGAGAGGAAGTTGCTCATGAACAGGTTATTGAATTCTGAAATATATTTATGGAGCCATGGCTTACAAGTCATCTCCCTCCCCTACTTAATTGGTGAGGCCGGAGTGACATAATGTGCAAACACACCTACACTCATAACTCAAGTTTATCCCACTGAAACTGTGTAATGAATGGAGCATAAATTATTACATCCCTCTACATGGTATTTGTTACGGCCCAGTGTAAGATCTCTTGAAAAACTGCACTGAAATGGGATTGCAAATTAATCTCAACAGTAGCAGGGATGGTAGCAACCATTACAGTTAAGGATGTATAAGCATTTCCATCCTAACTCAGTATTCAGTGGCTCCAAAATGTTCACTTTCCAGGCTAAAACTTTCCAGGCATGGTCTCTTTTCAAAGAACTTTTCTTCTGTTACACATATTTAATGTGTGAGCAAAAATTAATCTTTCAGACATTCTGGAGTACAAGAATGGGGAAAAAATGAATGACTAATTAAATACAAATAACTCCTATGATTTAAAAAAAATTACCAACAAAAACACATGTGCACATGTGTGTGTGTGTGTATCCACTTATGGTACTTATACAGAATGTGGACCTGAGGCTGAAGAGGATCCTAAAGGAAGCAAGAAAGAATCCACTGATTGTCCTTCATGTGGGAATAAATGATACTGCTAGATTCTTGCTTAGAAGCATTAAGGAAGAGTATGGAAGCCTGGGGAAGACGCTTAATGAAATGGAGGCTCAGGTGATCTTCAGTGGAATTCTACCTGTCCCAAGAAGAGGAGAGTGAAGGTGAGACAAGATTATGAAGATCAACAAATGGCTCAGGTAATGGTATTAGCAAGACAGCTTTTAGTTGTTTAACAACTGGTAGGCATTCATGGACAGAGAACTGTTTGCATGGCGATGGATTCCACCTGAGTTGGGAGGGAAACAGACTTCTGGAGTGGAAGTAAGCAACACTGATTAAAAGAGCTTTAAACAAGAAATTCAAGGGAGATGGTTGGGAGATGCTCATATGATCTCTATGCCTGACTCTAATATTGAGCAGGAAGAAAATCAGCTAAAAGAGGTTATAGCAATGGAAAAAGGAACAATGAGTAGAGGAACAAGAGGAAAGAAAGTTCCAGTTCCACTGACAGTAACATGTAGGCGATACTGGCCGTAAAGTGACTGTACCTAATCAGGTAAGGAATCTGGATGAAGCCAAGCAGAAATGACTAAGATGTCTGTACACAAATGCAAGGAATGCACTGCATAACAAAATGAGGGAACTAAAATTACTGGTGCAGGAAGTGAAACCAGATATTATAGGGATATTGGAAATGTGATGGAATGGTATTTGTGATTGGAGTACAAGTACTGAAGGGAATATGTTGTTCAAGAAAAACAGAAAGAAAGGAAGAGGTGGTGGAGTAGCACTGTATATTAATGATGAGATAGCCTGTAAAAGAATTAGAAGTGATGGAATAAATAAAATGGACTCTGTTTGGGTCAAAATCACTTTGGGGATGAAAGGTAACAGAGTCTCCACTGGGATTGAGCTTGGAGTCTATTACAGACCCGGAACATTCAAGATGGATATGGATAGAAACCGCTTTAATATTTTAAATAAAATAAATACTACCAGGAATTGTATGATTATGGGAGACCTTAATTTCCCAGATGTAGATTGGAGGACCCAGATATTTCCGGATATTACAGCCAACAGATTTCTTCACTAAATAGTCCCTGAATCAACAAGAGGTGATGTCATTTTAGATTTAGTATTGGTAAATAGCAAGGACCTCACGCAAGAACTGGTTGTAAAGGACAACCTTGGTTTGAGTGATCATGAATTAATTCAGCTTAAACTAAATGGAAGGATAAACCCTTGGAGGTCAGAAAGTGTAGGGGAAAAGTAAGAAGTGCCAAAAGCCAAGCAGAGTTGGACCTTGCAAAGGAAATTAAAATCAATAGTAAAAGGTTCTTTAGCCATATAAATAAAAAGAAACACTGAGGATGGGGTGGAGATTAAAGATAATCTAGGCATGGGCCAACATCTAAATGAATACTTTGCCTCAGCTTTTAATAAGGGTAATAAAAAGCTTGGGGGCAGTGGCAAGGTGGGTAATGGGAACAAGGGTATGGGAACAGAAATTATATCTAAGGTAGAAGCCAGACTCAAACAGCTTAATGGGACCAAACTGGGAAGCCTGGATAACCTCCATCCAACAGCATTAAAGGAACTAGCACATGAAATTGAAAGCCCAGTGGCAAGGACTTTTAATGAATCTATAAACTTGGGAGTCATATCCTATGCCTGGAGAATTGCAAATATAATATGTATATTTAAAAAAAAAGGGGGAGAAATTCTGGAATTGACAATCCCATTACTTTGATCTCAATTGTATGCAAGATCCTAAAACAAATCTTGAAAGAGAGAGTCATTAAAGATATACAGGCAAACGGTAATTGGGACAAAATACAACATGGTTTTACAAAAGGTAGATCATGCCAGACCAACCTGACTTCTTTTCTTTGAGAAGATAACCAATTTTCTAGACAAAGAAAAAATAGTAGCTCTAATCTACTTGGGTTTCAATGAAGTATTTGATACAGTTCCACACTGGAAATTATTCATTAAACTGGAGAAGATGGGGATTAATATAAAAATTGAAAGGTGAGTAAGGAACTGGTTGAAGGGGAGACTACACCAGGTCATGCTGAAAGGTGACCTGTCAAGCTGGAAGGAGGTTAATACTGGAGTTCCTCAAGGATCAGTTTTGGGAACAGTCTTGTTTAACATTTTCATTAATGACCTTGGCATAAAAGTGGGAGTGCATTAATAAAATTTACAGATGACACAAAATTGAGAGGTATTGCCAATAGAAAAGATGATTGGAATATCATACAAGAAGATTTGGATGAGCTTGAAAACTGTAGTAATAGAAACAGAATGAAATTTAATAGTGAAAATGCAATGTCATGCACTTAGGGACTAACAACAAGAAAGTTGGCTATAAGCTGGGGATATATCAGTTGGAAGTAACAGAGGAGGACGAAAACCTGGGTATACTGGTCAATCACATGATACCTACAAGCCACCAGTGTGAAGCAGCTGTGAAAAAGGCTAATGTAGTCCTTGGATGCAACAGGCAACATACTTCCAGTAGAGATAGGGAAGTGTTATTATCAGTGCAGAAGTCACTGGTGAGACATCATCTGGAATATTGTGTGCAATTTTCATCTCCCATGTTTAAGAAAGATTGATTCAAACTGGAATAGGTACAGCGAAGGGTTACTAGGATGATCAGAGGAATTGAGAACCTACATTATGAGAGGAGACTAAAGGAGCTTGGCTTCTTTACCCTAACAAAATAAAAGTTGAATGTTCTCTATATATACATCACAGGGAACAACATCAGGGCAGGAGAGGAGTTATTTAATTTAAAGGCCAGTACTGGAACAAGAACAAACGGGTATAAACTTGACATCAATAAGTTTAGGCTTGAAACTAGACAAAGGTTTCTAACCAGCAGCGGATTTAGAAGTTCTGGAACAGCCTTCCATAAGAAGTAATGGAGGTAAAAATCTTAACTGTTTTAAAACTGGGCTTGATAAATTTGTAGACGGCACGTGGCCCATCTGCAACTGTTAGTAGCAAATATCTGGAGATGAGGCACAAGGTGGGGAGGACTTTGAGTTACTACAGAGAATACTTTCCCAGGTGTCTGGCTGGTGGGTTTTGCCCACATGCTCAGGGTCTAACTGACTGCCATATTTGGGGTCTGGAAGGATTTTTCTCCCAAGTCAGATTGTGGGTTTTTTTGTCTTCCTTTGCAGCATGGGGCACAGGTCACTTGCTAGTTTAAACTAGAGTAAATAGTGGATTCTCTATAACTTTAAATCAAGATTTGAGAACTTCAGTAACTCAGCTAGAGGTTATGGGCCTATTACAGGAGTAGGTGAGTGAGGTTCTGTGGCCTTCAACGTGCAGGCCAGGCTAGACGATCATAATGTTCCCTTCTGGACTTAATGTCTATGGTGCCCATTATCATAGCATCTGAGCACCTTACAATCTTTTAATATGTTTATCTTCACAATACCCCATGAGGTTAGGAACTGCTATTATCCTCATTTTACAGCATGGAGCAATGGTGAGTTGATGGATCTCATCAGTGTTTGGCGGAAGAAAGCTGTGCAGTCACAGCTGCGCTCCAGCCATAGCAATTACGATACCTATGGACAGATATCAAAGGCCATGATGGAAAGGAGCCATGACTGGGACACGGTGCAGTGCAGGGTTAAAGTAAAGGTGAAGCAGCAGCAGAGGAGCGGGTTCCCGGTAAGCAGCTTTTATTTTCAGGATGGAAATGTTTAGGGAGAGGAGAGGGGGTTATGGCTGCATGCATGCATGCCTAAATGTGGAATAGCCAATTGATGTCGTCTATAACGTCGCGGTAATCAGCCTCGGTAATCTCTTCAAAAGTTTCTGCCAGAGCGTGGGCAATGCACTTGCGCAAGTTTATAGGGAAAGCCACTGCGGTCCTTGTCCCAGTCAGGCTAACGCGTCCGCGCCACTGTGCCACGAGAGGTTGGGGGACCATTGCTGCTCACAGGCAAGCTGCATAGGGGCCAGGGCAGAATCCACATTGCTGTAGAAGACCCTCCCATGCTTCCCAGGTAACCTGCAGCAGTGAGATATCTTCCAGATTAACTCCTGTGGAAAATGTAGGGATAGTGTTCAGTGCAGGTCCCCCCGCAGCTCTCTGCTTTCCCCAACGCACAGAAACCCAGTGCAGCCCTGAACCAATCAGTTCCCCTTCCCAGGTGAGCCGCGGCAGCGAGATGGCTTCCAGGATTAATTAACTCCTGCACTCATTACCCTTACTCACCCTGTCTTCGCAGCTGTGGGCTCTCTGTGTTGTGTTTGGTATGTAGAAATTATGCTAAAGTGAGACTGTGAACTCCTTCACTGTGATTATACACAATGCTGTCTTTCTGTTAAATGTTTCAATTTTTGTCTTTTTTCTACTAACAGTGTCCTTGACTACTGCTAGAAATGGACTGGCCTTATCACAGACTGCTGAAAAGCTACAAAACCTGAGGAAAAAGCCACAACAGGAATATAGCCAATAAAGGGGAAAGATTATTGGTGGAAAAACAGTTATGAATTTCAGGTCTTGCCAAAGGAGCGGAGTAACGAAGCTGGGCAAGAACTGAACGAGAGAGGAAAATGCAGGGCACTTGGAGTTGAGAAGAAGAAAGCAGGAGGAAAGGAAATTGGCTCCAGAAAGAAAAAAGGCAACAAAGGCAAGCTGGATAAGCCTCCTGCGTACATGGGCGCTGCCAAACGGGACTGTTATGGACAAGTCCCACTGTAGCCATGTGCAGGGGCAAGAAAGGCACTTACTGTTCTTTGCCCGCAACCCACCCGCCAACAACAAAGCTCTCTCTCCCCTTGTGCCCCCACATGTCAGCTCCAAAACACCTCTTCACCCAGGCATCCAGGTCCTTACCACCACACCAGGCTGCCCCCGAAAACAACCTTGTACGGTTCACCAAACGCACCCTCCCGGAGAAAACTACGGGGACCTTTACCCTCTGCAACTCAACCCCCATCACCCATTGCAGTATTTTCATCCTCTGAAAGTGCAGCAGTACATTGCACAGCACTCCAGACACGACATATTCAACCTGCTGGTGACTGTACAGTTTCACCCACCCCCACCCCCCTTTGCCTTTTAGGTTCCCAAAATGTTGTGTGTCTGTCAAGAAAAGTTATTTTCTTTTCATAAATGAATTCTTGTCTTTGAAAAAAACAGGTCTTTATTATTTGCAGGGGGGGAAAGTGAAATACCATAGCCCAGGATTAAGGAACAATGCCAACCTGCAACTTCAGACTTTTAGGGAAAAAAACAGATGCCCTTACTATTGTAAAAAACCACTGCATACTTCACTTTCCCCGTGCAAGGCACCAAAACATTAAACTGTTGAGTTTTCAGGCTCAAAAATCCTCCCTTCATAGAATCCCTTAATCCTTTAAAAAGTGCCTGTGGGCTGCGGGAAATCTCTAGTTAAGGCCTGCTCTCTGGCTGTGGGCAAATTCAGCCTTCTCAGGCGTTTGAACCTCGGAGGTCATTTTCCTGAACTGGAATGTTTCACCTTCCCTTCACCCGCAGAGATTATGGAGGGTACAAGCACACGGATTATTTAAACCTGCAAGGGGATTGTCTTGCTTTCGCGCCAAGGTCTAAGCTTCCCACTAAAGAAGAACCCCCACCAGTGGGCCTTTTAACATGGCCAAAAGGCAACACTCAGAGTCATTCGGCACCGGTTTCTTTGCTCCTGTCAAAGCTCCCCTGTATTACGGTTTTTCATGAGCCAATTGGCAATTAAGGGGTTAAGCAAGGGTCCTAACCAAGGAATTTCACAATTGGGCATTTCAACGTCCCTTACTGTGATCTTCCGGTCTGGGAAAAAAAGTCCCAGCCTGCAGCTTCCTGAACAGGCCACTGTTCCGAAAGATGCGTGCATCATGCACCTTTCCAGGTCAGCCTGTGTAAATGTCAATGAAACGCCCACGTTGATCCACAAGCGCCTGGAGAACCACAGAGAAATACCCCTTCAGATTAACGTACGCGGATGCTAGGTAGGGTGGTGCCAGAATAGGAATATGCATCCCATCTATCCCCCCTCCACAGTTAGGGAAACCCATTTGTGCAAACCCATCCAGAATGTCCTGCATGTTCCCCAGAGTCATGGTTCTTATTAGCAGGATGTGATTAATGGCCCTGCAAACTTGCATCAACACGATTCCAACGGTCGACTTTTCCACTCCAAACTGGTTTGCGACCTATCGGTAGCTGTCTGGAGTTGCCAGCTTCCAGATTGCAATAGCCACCCGCTTCTCCACTGGCAGGGCAGCTCTCAATCTCGTGTCCTTGCGCCGCAGGGTGGGAGTGAGCTCCTCACACAGTCCCATGAAAGTGGCTTTTCTCATCTGAAAGTTCTGCAGCCACTGCTCGTCATCCCAGACTTCTATGACGATGTGATCCCACACTCAGTACTTGTTTCCCGAGCCCAAAAGCGGCGTTCCACGGTGCTGAGCATGTCCATTACTGCCACAAGCAATTTAGTGTCACACACGTCAGGCAACTCGATATCATCGTCGGACTCCTCACTGTCATTTTGGAGCTGAAGGAATAGCTCAACTGCCAAATGTGATGTGGTGGTGACACTCATCAGCAAAGTCCTCAGCAGCTCAGGCTTCATTTCCCACAGAAAATCGCGCTGCACACAAACCGTTGGGAGACTCACGATGGCGCCAAACGTGGATGTAAAAACAGTGACTGATGGGATGTGAAGTGTTGCACCACGGGGCGTTGGGACAGGAAGTGGAATGACCCGCACCCTTCTGTCCCCTTCCCACAACGCCAAAATGGGACAAGGTGCTCTGTGGGATAGCTGCCCACAATGCACCACTCCCAACAGCGCTGCAAATGTTGCAAATGTGGCCACACTGCAGCGCTGGTAGCTGTCAGTGTGGCCACACTGCAGCGCTGTCCCTACACAGCTGTATGAAGACAGTTGTAACTCCTAGCGCTGCACAACTCCAAGTGTAGCCAAGCCCTCAGATATTAACTGTGGAATTGAACACATTATCTTAAACAAACACATATGTACGGATGCAAGAGCTACATTAGAAGCATTTGCAATTGCATTGTACTGCACAGACTTTGCTAGGTTTCGGCAAATCATTCAGGTAAATTTTAATGCTTCACATTTTATATTATCTGCTTAACATTTATCAGTCCTCCTTCCCCCAAGCTGAACACTTACTGATTTGTAGAAAAACTTTCCCAGTCATGCTCTTCTAAATGACAGCCCAGCCTATGCCTTAGGGCAGCTTTCCCCTTGCTTTCCACATTCATCTAGCCTCAGTCTCCTTACAATGCCTGTCTGGAAAACAAGGCTTGCAGCCAATCTAAAGCTACAGAATCAGATTTCTTGGACTATTAGAGATTTAGCTTCATTAAATGACTTCAAAACTAAAGGTCAACCTTTTAATTTAAATTTTTCCTGGATAAGCTTCTGTTTCTAAATTTAATATTTTTAAAAAAAGCAAAGTAAAATGAGAGAAATATGATATGCCATTTGCATGAAAGCCTGGAGGCATCTACTGAAGTGGCTACTTGGTTATTAGAGGAATGGAAGAAAATAAGAGAGAAATGAAACATTCAAATAAGCAGCTAAACAGCATCATTAATTTTCAGGCTGGACAAACAGAAGCACATATAAAATAGCTTATTAAAAAGCTTCACAATCAGTTAAGTCTATGCATAGCATAAGTATTTTATGAGATCTACACAAAAACAGGGATGATGATCAGGAGAGAGACTTGATGTAATTGGCTCTAACATGAAGAACTGTAACTGATAGTGAGAAAATGTCTAAGTACTTATGCTTGAATGATTTCAGATACATGCTGGAGGGAAAATGTTACTGGCTGCAGTTTTATCAGAGCGCACCAATACAGCAGCCTCTTCCTTCGACATAGGGCTAACCACATAATGTTCACATATCAGAGACCACTATTATCCCCAAATATACCTATGTTTACAAGCACTCCGGATATTTTATATTTTAAGGACACACAACACAAACATAACCATATAAATATGGCTTTAAAAAACATCCTTGAAACAATACAGTATAAAATTGCTAGGTCAGATACCCATAATGATGCTTAACAGCGCTGAGTTATAAACTCAGAACAATGCCTATTTGTTTGTTTCATCTGGTATTATAGTACTACAGAATACAGTAAATCTACGTAATACTATAGATTATAGTAAATCTTGCGGCAATAAGTGCTGCTTTTCCATCTCTAAGTGGAATTCCATAAGTCTGCTAGGTCAGGTCAAAGTTGGGACATCACCTTTCCTATGTTTTTTTGGGTGAGTCAGCTTTGGGATTTGATTTATTCTGTACAAGTGCAATAAACAAACAAAATGTTTTATTCATGCTCAACAGTATTTACACATTATGAGGAATTTTTTATACATGTAGAGAATCATTGTTCTAGGCCTACATAGATCCAACTAATTCATTTTCACATTTTTGCTTAACTTATCTATTTATTTTGGACAACTTCCATGAAAGACTTCTTTGTTAGACTACATCGGGAGGAATCCAATCGAGATTCTGTAAAGCTGAACTTACAAGCAGCTGTGTAGCAAGATAAGAACTAGAAATATCTGAGGGGCAAGGAAACCACTTCATTATCAACCAAAGTCTATTTTTGTAAATCCCTGATTTAGGCTCGTAAATAGGGTAAACAATTATAAAGCTTCTGTGAAATCCAAGGCAAGGCAGACAGACTTGAGCCACCTTAGTCAGAGCTAAAAAAAAAAAACCACCAGTAAGTGATAAGAGAGCAGAAGAAGTACTGAAGATTTAATTTTTCTAACTATACGCTGCAGGGGACAATAAAATGGGATTTTTTGCTGCTGTTTTGTTTTTTTAAATGACAGCAGCAACACAACAGTGTCTTCTTGGGTACAGACTTCATTACCCAAGAATGACAAGGCAGATTTGGCAGTTCAGATTGTAAATATTATAGGAAAACAAAGACTTATTATTCTGAAATACTTAGGAGGGATATGGAGATTTCTCTGGAGATAAGAAAAGAGATAAGGACCCAAGAATATTTAAGGCAATAAAAACAGCCACATTCTCAGTGATACCCAATCCTGTAAGTCTGGTTTCATCCCAAGAGAAGTGGAAATCTTCTTAATAGAGCGATTAAAATATATACATTCTATTTAATTTTTTCTTATTAAACATCTTAGAATTTCAAAGTGAAATTTATTTTCAAATCTGATTATTCTCCATAGTTTATCATTTGTTTTCAGATGCTAATTCCTACACAGCTTCAGGGGGTTAAATGACAAGTGCTAGTATTTGGTGTTCATGTACCCCAGCATCGTGAGGTAATCCTACATTTGGAAGTCTGAAGCCATTTGCACTCTTCCCCCCCCCCCCCCCATTCATTCTACAGGAATAGGAGGTGAAAAGAGCCCACCCAGTGTTGGGTACACAACTCAGGTACACATGACGTTGTGGAGTTTTCATCGAGTCTGAAAGTCGCCCGTCTCTTTGTTCTTTGGGGAAATGCTACTGGTAGCATCAACCCAGACTTTAAGTACGGATTTTTTGGATCCACGAGATCTTAATATGGCTGTACTGAGACAGTATTACTCCACCCACATACCAACCACTGTTCAGTGCCAACAAGCTGGTAAAAGCATATTCACTATTGCACATGAGAAAGGCAGATATTGGCAAGTCACATAACAGTCAACTTAACTATGCACTTTGAATACACCCTGGGGCAGATACAAGTCTTTCTGTCTACCTTTTGGAATAAAAACAGCTAGTGAAGTGTTTTAACAAAAGAATAATGAAATATTTGGAGATATTGCAGGCATCCATATAATAGCCATAACATGATAACAGCAGCAGCAATTCAGGCAGAACATGATCAGATACTGAAGAGAATGACGACAAGGGCTCAAGCAGAGTTCAACTCAGATAAAATCCAGTTCATAGTAGAAGAAGATAAATATATGGGACACATTCTCTCATCACAAGGAATCAGGCCAGATGACAATAAGGTTGAAGACACAGTTAACATGAAACCTCCACAAGACAAGAAAGCATTATGGAGGATTCTGGGGATTATTAGATTCCTTGCACAGTGCATCCTAGGTGAAGCATCTTTGACTGCTCCACTAAGACAACCACTGCATGAGAACATAACTTGACAACGATCATGAGAATACACTGCAACAGCAAAAGACAGCACTCTGTAATGGATCAATACTCAGATTCCATGATCCCGACAAGCCAGACACCACACAATGAGATGCATCCAAAGATGGTTTACAAGCTTGTCTACTGTAAGACAGAGGCCTTGTTTCATATGCATCATGAGCTCTGACAGAGAAGAACAAAAATATGCCCAAATTTAGATGGCGCTACTGACTATTGGATTTGTGACCAAGAAATTTCATCATTACATATATGGAGTATAGGCTGAGATACAGTCTGATCAGAACCACAGGAGGCAATCTTCTCTGGAAAAGCACCTGCAAGGCTATACCACATGCTACTTCAGTTACAAAAATATGTTCTTAAAACAGACCCCTGGTAAAGAAATGTTAATTGCAGACACATTATCAAGAGCTGCAGTGGAACATACTAAAGAACCAGATGATGAGGCCACCTTTACACTTCGTTAAACAAACTGAAGGAGGACATAAGGGAAGTTCCTGTAGTGCAAGCCTGACTTGTTATTGTATGTGAGGGCTGGCCATGCAGAAGAAAAGTGAATCCCAGACTACATTTATGCTGGGCGGTGAAAGACACAATTTCATTACAACAAGGTTTGTTAATGGCTGGTGACAAGATAATTATTCTTAATACTACAATGCAGGGAACGCTTAACTGCTTGTATGAGTCACATCAAGGCATTCAGAGAACAAAGGCACGAACAGCAGATAATGTACTGGCCAGGTATGACCAAACACAGAATATCTTACAGAAGAATGCAGAGTATGTCAGGAACGGAGACCAAGTAACCAAATAGAACCATTATAATCTCATGAGATTCCTGACACCGTGGCACAAGATAGCTGCAGGTATTTTTTACTTCATCAGACATTTTATCTAGTCCTAGTGGACTACTACTCCAAATTTCCAGTGTCTGCCAGACAAGTCAGCACATTCCAGGATTGCTAAACTGAGAGCTAGATTTGCAAGACACAGCATCCCAGCAGGGTTAGTGAATGTCCATGTTCCGTCTGTGAGCAAAGCCATGGGTAACTTGAAAAGATCTTGGGGACTATAACTCTCTCATATCAATCCTGATACCCACAATCAAATGGAATGGCTGAGAGAAACATTCGGACAACAAAATTTATGTTTCACAAAACAGCTGCAGTGGGTAAAGATCCTGCTCAGTTCTTCTGGAATTGAGAAACACACCACTGAGAGGTATGGAATACTGACCCATCACAGTTGCTGATGGGGAGGATGTTGAGAACGTTTCCATTGTCCCATGCAATGATACAACCCAAAATACCTCAGATGTCTCACACGAGATTAAAGCACCTATGGGAAAGACAAAACAAATACTATGACTGGACATCTAAGCCACTATCTGTGTTCATTATGGAGACCCAATAAGCATGGAGAAAACACAATGCTGACAACCACCAAGGGGTGGTAGCCATATTTCCAGAGCCATAGTCATACTGTACTGAAACACCTACCGGAGAAAGTTAAAGACATTTTAGCAGGCATCTAAGACCTGGTCAGCCAATGCCAACAACAGATACACCGGAAGATTCACAGGAACAACAAGTGGTACCTTGTGGTGTTGGTCCTGCTTTGAACAGGGGGTTGGACTAGATGACCTCCTGAGGTCTCTTCCAACCCCAATCTTCTATGATTCTACCTGTCCCAGAAAACTAGAAATCAGAATTGACACTAATATCTTCTGAGACACAGGTTGCATCAGAACCATCAGAAAGTAAATTCTGACACTTAACATTGATGCAGGCACACTCAGGGTCTAGATACTCAGAGTCTGTAGGGACCATCTTGTTATGTATCTAACAGAGAGAGCTGTAGTTTAAACTTCATATGCCCCATCTCACTCTGGGTTTCTGAAGTACTGAGGCTGCAGGACACTCACAAGGAAGACTCTTGGCTGCCTGCCTGTGCTCTCTGGGTCTGAAGCTCCATCACCCTTTGCCAGGGCACTCAAGCAGACACTCACCTCAATCCCCTGCCCATCCCCGTCCCTGTCAGTTGCTGCTGCCTCCTTCTCCCCCTGGGGGCTCCACAGCCCCCTGGTGTTTGCATAACAAATGGAGAACAGAGAGGCCACTTAACTACCTGAAGTCAGGTGCCCATTGCAGCCCTCCACATCTGTGGAAGAAGCTGCAGCTTCTATCTGCAACCCAGTTTAATGTCTGAGGCTCCTGCTGGGTGAGGGAACGTGTGGTAGAGCTCTTATTTGTAACATTTAGCAGAAGGGACTAAAGTAGATAGAAACAGGAGGAGGTTCTAAAATTCCACCAGCCAAGAAGGGGATGGGGGAAAGGAGAGATTTGGGGAAATATTGCTGATGCAAGCCAGGGAAAGGAAAGGGAGCTGCGCTGCACTACCCCTCTACTGCTACAATTTCCCTATATTTAAACTCTGCTTGAGTGCCCTGGCAAAGGGTGATGAAGCAGTTAGAGACAAAAAGACATCTTTTAAAAATTAGAAGTCAAATCCTACTGAGGAAAATAGAAAGCCAAATCCAGTGTAAAAGTATAATTAGGCAGACCAAAAAAGAATCTGAAGAGCAACTAGCAAAAGACACAAAAACTAACACCATTTTTTTTTTAAAGTACAACGCAAGCAGGAAGCCTGGCAAACAATCAGCGGGGCCACTGGATTATCAAGGTGAAAAGGAGCACTTAAGGAAGACAAGGCCATTTCAGAGAAGCGAAATGAATTCTTTGCATTGGTCTTTACTGCACAAGATATGAAGGAGATTCCCACACCTGAGCCATTCTTTTTAGGTGACAAATCTGAAGAACTGTCCCAGACTGAGGAGTCATAGAGGAACAAATTGATAAATTAAATAGTAAGAAGTCACCAGTGGTATTCAACCAAGAATTCTGAAGGAATTCAAATATAAGATTGCAGAATTACTAACTGTGGTATGTAAGCTATCGTTTAAATAAGTTAAAACGGAAGGATAGCTAATGTAATGCCAATTTAAAAAAAAAATTCCAGAGGCGATCCTGACAATGAAAGGTTAGTAAGCCTAACTTCAGTATCAGGCCAATAGGTAGTAACTACAGTAAAGAACACAATTATCATACACATAGATGAACACAATATCTAGGGGAAGAGTCAAAACGGGTTTTGTAAAATGAAATCATCCCTTGCCAATCTTTTACAATTCTTTAAAGGTGTCAGCAAATACGTGGACATGAATGTTTCAGTGGATAGTGTACTTAGGCCTGGTCTACACTGGGGGAGGAGGAGATCGATCTAAGATACGCAACTTCAGCTATGAGAATAGCGTAGCTGAAGTCGACGTATTTGAGATCGACTTAGATTGACTTAGTTCGCGTCCTCACAGCATGGGTTTGACGGTCACCGCTCCCCTGTTGACTCCGTTTCCGCCTCTTGCCCTGGTGGAGTTCCGGAGTCGATGGGGAGTGCGTTCAGGGATTGATGTATCATGTCTAGACGAGACGCGATACATCGATCCCCGACAGATCGATCACTACCCGCCAGATCAGAGTTACAAAGGGATCTTACAAAGCTGAGCTGCTGGAAGCTGGTCAGTCTCCTGTTTTGGGATTCGGGAGGGGATAACACCATGACCCTGGATTTCCCACACACCCCGCCTCCCAAGATGGACTTTGCTGAATGTTCCTGCTTTCTGTGTCAACAAGATCTGTTCTATGCTGTGTTCCCAACAACTAATAAACCTTATGTTTTACAACACTGGCTGAGAGCCACTGCTGACTGCAAAGTTGGGGTATACAGTCACTTTGGGGGGCATATAAGGCTTCCCCAGGTGTCCCATTCTGGTAGACTCCCTGCGGGGAGCTCATGGAGTGGAACAGGGCTGCCGAATGCTCCGAGGTCAGACCCAAGGAGGCACCGAAGCCAAGGAGGCTTGCCCTAGTGAGAGTGTGCCCTGAGGGGGGAGACACTGCAACAAAGGTCCTGTCTGACTTCATGCGGAGCAGTTCCAGACTATGGAGCCTGTGCACTCCGTGACAGCAGCTAATCAAAGCTGCTGCAGAGCTCTACCGCCTCCGCTCACCAGCCAAAAGAAGTGTTTGAAAAAGGGAGCAGCAGCAGCAGATATCCTTTTACAAGAGGAGAGGAGAGAGCAGAAACAGCCCAGTAGTTCAGGGCTGCTCTGCTCCCATTTTGTAAAGAATGAGTCTGCTCCTCCACTCCAGGCCCTGGGGAGGGGCAGGGGGAGAGTGTTGCAGGGTAGAGGAGAACTCCCTTGGAGCTGCCCACCCAACAGGCTTGCAAGTGAAGAAGCTGCAGGCAGATGTGGGGAGGGGGTGAATGGGGCTGCACCATTGTTGGGTGGCTGGAGATGCAGAGTTGATGTGGGGCTAGGGCAAATATGAGGTCTTTGGTCACAAAATTAACTGATTTGGGGCTGGAGGTGCCAAACTAATGTGGAGTTTTAGGCACAACATTAATTGGTGTGGGGATGGCCAAATTTGTATTTCTCAGTATAAATTGCCAGTGGTAGTTGTCAAATACACATGGGCAGGAGAGTTCAAAAGTAGAAGACTACTAAAAAACAACCCTATTATTTAATTATTTTTTAAAAAATCTCATGATTTTTGAGCTAGTCTCATGATTATTTGGATCTAAATCATGATTTTTGAACTTTTGGAGTTGGCAATTCCAGTTTCTAGAAGAATGGTATCATAGCAAACACAGGTCATATGCTAAATTCTTTACTCGTATTTTCCCTTTATAGGTGCAGCTTTGTGTATTTTGATTTCTGTAGTTAAACGTATTGCAAGCCATAGTAAAGCCAGCTTGAGTCTCATGGTTAAGTTATGGTTGCTGCACAAAGCATAATGTTTGCATTTTATAGACTATTTTATTTATTATGCATTTAATTCCTTTTAAGAAAAGGGGGAAGAAAAACTGCCCATACAACATATTTATATTTAAATAGCTTCAACTAGCTTTGAAAGTTAACACCTCCTTGAGGTGAGTGGCACCAAAGAGAACTGTAAATTACCTCATCTGGGGCTGATGATAAACCTGGTTAATGGGAAGCAGTACATCAGATTCCAGTGCGCTGGCTACATTGACACAACAGCAAGAGACAGGAATTAAACATTTATTAAATAATGAAAGCGTAGAATTTGCAGAATATTTCAATAACAATTACAAAGAAACATTATACAGAGTCCCATTATCATAGTATCAAAATGCCTCACAATCTTTAATGCATTTTTCCTCACAGCACTCCTGTGAGGTAAGGCAGGACTATAATCCCCATTTTACAGATGGGGAACTGAGCCAAAGGGAGACTAACTGACTTGCCCAAGGTCACAAAGGAAGTCTGTGGAATGGCAGAGAATTGGTCCTGGGTTTATAAAGTCCTAGGATAATGTTCTAAACATTTAGACTATCCTTCCTCTCTATTTGGGTCTTCTGAGTTTGAGGCTACCACTCTTTCCACTTGACCATCCTTTTCCTTATCTCAGGAACCACTTTTTTTTCCCTACTCTCATAATGTTCTCTGGTCCTTAATAGTAAGACAGGTTTTGGGGGTGAAGATTTTTCTGTATGCTTCCATGAGACATTTGCTTCTGCAGGTCTGATTATGTATCAGTATCCTTTCATTGACTGAACTGATGTGATTGTTCTTGTTAACTAACCTAACAAAGGCTGATATTTTTCAAGTCCAAGGTCATGAGTTCCATTCCTGGTGCATGTCATTTTGCAGTTGTCTGGAGACTACATTATCCATATGTATGTAGTCACAGATCATTACCTTTTTATTGAACTAACTACATATAAAATGGACCCATTTTATTTTGAGCTAGCTTACTAAACACGAATCGCTTACAACTTCTTTTATTCTGAAAGCCAACACCTCAAGAATGACAGAGACAGTGCCCACTATCCTAATGAATGAATATTAAAACCCCAAAGCCAAAGTTAACCACTTCTCAGCTAACTCAGCTATACTGCTCCAGTGCTTGTTATAAGTAATCACTGACAGCTGATGTTCCATGGTCATTTCTTACTTCTCTTATTTTTACATTAGTACTTCAGGAACTGGTGGCATTTTCTTAAATATTTACAGCGTGTGCCCACAATCATAGTGACATAAAAAGAAATCTGCCACCAAAATTTTCAAATTTAGGTCCCTAAACATAAGCTCCTAAATTCACACACACCTACCCACCCACTCACCCTGATTTCCGAAAGTGGTAAGCACTTATTGCTCCCATTGACTTGAGTTGAATTTGTGAACGCTCAGAACTTCTGAAAAATCAAGCAAAAATTAATCCTAAATATGAATTTAGGAGTCTAACTTTAAGCCTTCAGGTTTGAAAATATTGCCTAAAATATTGATCCTGGGTAACAATAATTCAGATTATGTTTAACCAAAGTTGGTCAGAGTTTTTGTGTAATTTTGTAAATCAGTCACATACATGTGCCAACTGCCTATACGCACTGAAAGTCTGCACCCAATTCTTTTTCATATATTTGCCAGTCCTACAAGATTTTTTTCTCCTCTTCCTGTCTTTATTTCATGAAATAAAGTTAATTAAAAAATGGAAGAAGAGACGCACAGCATTCTGATAGTTTTCCTATGGGGCTAATTTTACTAGCAATTTGCGCTATTGTTACTGGTAAATCACTGGAAGTGCTAATGAAAAATTAAATGATATTTGAAAAATTGCATTTGGCAATATAACATTAGCATAAAATGAAAGGAAGGAAACACATGCGTACTGCTGTAAATGATAAGCTCAAATTACTGGAATTCATCTGAGTACATAGTTCATTCATTTACTCAGAGACTAACTTGAGTTACAGCAACATTTTAACTCATTTTAGACTTGGTGGTTGCGTGAGGTACCATCAGAATGGTGCATTACCTTCCTCACAGGCCAAGTGTAATATACAGATAGATGTAATACAAGCTTGCTATACCTCAGCAATCTCACCCAACCAACTGACCACCCAAGGGGTACAATGTAATTCAGTCTCCCATCCGCTCACTTTGTGGGTTTTTCTCCTGCTTGGTCAATTATTCCAAATCGAGCAAAATTAAATGTGGTATTTTTGTGATGTGGAATGATGTTCACCAGTGACCAAAGTGAAACGAATAAATTAATTTCACTTAAAGCCTCAGGAAGAACTCAAAAATTCAAGTGGGGAGGGGGGGGAGTTTGAGACTGCAGCTGCTTTATCTATTTGTTGCTCAAACCCTCTTGCAATTGACTGTCTTTAATTAAATTTTTATTCACAGATTGTTTGGGGGAAAATAATATTAGGAACCAGGAAGAGTATGTGACCCTATAAGAGAGTGTGTTGTGCAGAATTTAAACTTCTGGAGAGGCAATAGATGCTGTTTTCTTGTTCCACGAAATATACAATATTCACCCTGCCAGTTGCAAATTTATCCAGTAGTTGTCAACACCAGCAAAAAATATGTTTTAAGCCAACCTTAACAGCAACAGCAGTCACTTCAATTTACAGGAGTGTATCAGAGGGACATTTAATCTTTGGAGGCATCAAATCTTTATTAGTTTATACTGTCCTGTCCACTAATACACACTTTATCGTTTTCAGGAGGGTGTGCGCGTGCGCGCAGAAATGTATTTGTTGCAAAGCAATTACTACATACAGGATTCTCACAGTTAGTAAATATAATCTGAAGATGCCTGCTATCTTTTGACCTTTCACTGCATGGTTAAGCAATGAAATAATTTCATGGATTTTGCTCCTTCCTCAAGAAGCTCCCCAGCCGGCAACAGTGACCTGAGAGTCCCATCCTGACCTCAGGTCAACAGATGCTTGCTGTCTCTGTTGTTTTTAAATAGACCAAGGACAGTCTGTTGTAAGCCTTTCAGCATTATCATCATTCAGGCTACTGAATTTGCTGCCAAGTTTTAACCATGCAAAAACACTAGGCCATTTCTATTGACACTTTTAAATCTAGTATTGAGACCTGACTGTTTGAACAGCTTGTGTGTAGAAACTGAACCATAGATTTCTGTTCCTTTTTTGTTTATTTTTAGATAAATCTTCTGTTTCTATTCTACAATGTTTGTATCTAGATACCTAGTTTGCTGCAGTTACATACTTCATGTACATTACAGCAGTTTTACATCATTGCCACTTAGTTATTTCAGTTATACTCTTTCTGGGGTGGAGGAAAAGAGGTGGGAATCAATGGACCATCTTCCTGCTTGGTTGGTTTTTATTTCCCCACCATCCTCAACTAAAAACATCAGAAAGAAAACCAACTATGTATATAAATACCTTGTGATGGACTAAATTAGATATTTTAAAACAAACAATTGTATTGCATTAGTGGTACACTTATAAAGTGGTATACAAAATGACAGGTAGATCTAAATTCTGTTGATGGGGACTGTAATGGGGTGACAACTCACCAGCGCAGCACCTCCTGTTGGTCGTCCTGGGAATTAGCTCTTTGACCCAGGAACAACCTCTGCAGGCTGGTGTCCTGCCTTGCCGCTGGCCCCCATGTCCCTCCCGGACCCCTGTGCCCCTTCTGCTGAGGTTCTGCCCCCTGCAGTACCCCACAGTGTCACTGGGTCTACCCTCCCTGGGGATCCCCCAACCCCCTATCCCCACCTTGCCTCAGTCTTGGGCTACTGCCAGTCACCATCCAGCCCCCGCTCACTGGGGCAGACTGCAGTGTAAAAGCCACCCCTCACAGGCAAGCGGGGGTTGGACCTGCTGCCTGTGCCTACCCTTGGGTTGCCCTCTGCAACCCCAGTACCCCTTCCGGCCTTTGTCAGGCCTGCAATCTGGGGTTTTCCAGGTCGGAGCTCCCTAGCTCTTCTGGCTTTTCCCCAGCCCTGCCTCACTTCATGTACTTGGTTCCCCGGCAGCTAGGTCCTTCCCTCTCAAAGCTAGAGAGAGAGAGAGTCTCTTGGCTTCTGGCCCACAGCCCTCTTATAAGAGCCAGCTGGGCCCTGATTAAACTGGCCACAGCTATGGTCAGCTACCTACTCAGCTTCCCCAGCCGTTCTTCATCCCTCTTACCCTGCTGCAGCCCTCTCTGATGGTATACTATATCAATTCACCTAGAAATTCTAGACCTCTGGAGAAGCAGGAGCAATGTCATAGGTCCAAATCTGTGAAGCAGCGCAACCTAATTGGTTGCCTGATGTCAACAGCAGAGCCAGCAGCAGTGATGTAATGACCATAACACTAAAACCCCAGAGAACAGTCATAATGGTTCTGTACTATCTGAGAGGATAAAGTCACTTTTAGGCACTAGGAAAAGATATCAAAGGCAAAATCTAATTTTGCTATCTTGAAATATGAAATGACAAAGCCAAAGATAATGCATTCAAGACCTCACATCCTAAGTAAGTAATTTGCAACTACATGGACATGTTAAAACTTAAAAATACACATACTGTAAATATAATGGTACTATACTTAGGTAGAAGGTAAAGCACAGATCTTAGGTACACTGGGTACACTGCATTCCATTAACAATTCTATTTATTTCTTCTTTGACTCAGGGTCCCATCAAAGAATCAGTGAAAGCTGGGCCACAATGATATCTTTTGCATTTTGCAGGCTGACTCATTACATTATTTCCATCAGTCTTACACACACACATATTTTTGTGGGCCAGAAAACACAAGGACTATTATTATAATCTAGTCTAACACTCTAAACGCAGGCCATCCAGTTTCACCGAGTAACGTTTGTTACCACACACAATATTTTGTGGAAAAACTATAGTGCAGAAAGAACACCTACTTATTCTAAACTTATCCAACCTGTCAATAGTTGGAGGCTCTATAAATTGTCTGTGTTCGGTCATTCCAGTGACCAATGGATCTTAGTTGTTAAGATATTCTTCCTAATAACTAGCCAAATTAATCTTTCCTCAGCTTCAAACCATTCAGACAGAGGGTTTCCTAATACTTCCCTTCCAGGGATTTCTTTGCTCTATGCCTGTACACTTCATAGTGGCTGGGAGGCTCTTGGGTGAGTGAAGCAGAGCAGAGACTGAAAAAGCTCATCTCTTTCAGAAGCCGAACAGGATCCAGGCACAGCACCTCAGTAGAAACCCAGCAAGTGGACAGCAGGGAGGCTGGACACCTCTGATCCCCAGTGAAGTTGATTAAGTTTGATCCTAAATTAATAATAAACACACTACCCGAATGTGAGAGGAAGCATGGTCTTGTGGTTATGCCATTGGACAAGGACTCCACAGGTCAGGGCTCTGCCACAGGCCTCCTGCGTGACCTTGGGCAAGTGACTTAGCCTGTCTGCACTTTGGGGTCCTCCCATATGTAGAATGGAAACACTAATACTCCCCTATCTCACAGGGACACTGTGAGGATCAATTCATTTGTTCACACAAAGTGCTCAGATATTAGGGTGATAAACCACCATAGAAAAAAAGTCCCCCTCCCTTGTGGTAATTCACTTGAGTCTGCTTCCAATTTGGGGAACACTTGCTCATCATTCCCAGTTTATTAACCAATTTTTGATCCATGTTATGGCATTAGTTCAAGTTGCTGTTTTTCCCATTACTATATATTATTTATACATTATAAATGTCTGCGCCACTTTACAGAACACACAGTTTACAAACTCACTCAGATGTTGTGCCACACCAGTTGCTTTACTGCAGATAGCATATACTCACCAGATTCCCTGTACCTTAAGTCAAGAATGACATCCAAAGAGGCTATAAGATCAATTTGGCATATGTTTTAAAAGACAGTCTATTATTAGACATGTTTTTCTCAAACATCCCATACTGCCCTCATTACATATTGTGGCCAGATTAAACAGAACACTTTGTTTAATAATTTCCTTGTTCTTCTTTGCCATCCTTCTTTGGGGCGGTTCCTAGCTTTGTCTTTTTTCCCGTCAGGTACATCTCCTGAATCCCACGATTTACCACACATTACTTCCAGTGGTTTCAAGATTTTTTTTTCTAACCCATAGGAGATGAACTCCCAGGTGCATTTAATTTGGAACAGTTGTTAGAATTTTGTCAGATGTTTTTTCCATCATCCCTTTGCTCCTGGTCTCGACAGTTACATTTACTGACAAATTTTCCTATACAAGTTTCTCCAATTTCCCCATCTTTTAAAATAATTATAAGTATTTACATAGTACTTTTCATCTTCAAAGCACATTACAAACAATACTGTTAATTCCCATAGCATCCCTGTTATTCTCAATCCCATTTTACAAGTAGTCAAAGAGGCACAGAGGTTAAGTGACTTTGATTCTAGCCATATAGGAAGTCAGTGACAGGTCTGGGACTAGAATACAAGACTTCCTGATTCTCAATTCCAAGCTAAAAACTGGATCCTAATTATCTTAGCACAAAAATTATGCTCTTGTGGCTACAACTCAAATCCTTTTGGATGTTCTGAACGGTGGAAAAATAATGATGGTGTTTGGAGGAGATTGGAAAGAAAGAGATAACAGAAACCCACAGAGAACAGCACCTAAAAACTATCCAAATGATATCTTTGGTTCTTGTATTCTGAAGTTATCTAGCAGTGCACTACAGTGTAAACTACAATACGCATAATGTTTAGTGTTAGCAAAAACAATCATCTTCACAGACAGGGGCACAATTAGTGCATTCACACACATGGGTGGCAAGTCTGTAGAAATTCTGGTGGTCCCCAGAACCCGCCCCCCCAACTCTGTCCCCCCAAACTCCACCCTCACCTGCCTAAGGCTCTGGGAGGGGTTGGGGGGGGAGGTCTAGGGTGCAGGTCCTGGGCTGGGGATTGGGGTGCAGGGTGCAGGCTTTGGGATGGAGTTTGGGTGCTGGGTGCAGGCTCTGGCCTGGGGCAGGGGGTGGGTGTGCAGGAGAGGGTGAGGGGTGCAGGCTTTGGGACGGAGTTTGGGTGCAGGCTCTGAGAGTGAGTTTGGGAGTGGGAAGGGGTGTGTGGGAAAGGGGAGGTGGTGCACGATCTGGGAGGGAATACATGCTCTGGGAGGGATTTTGGGGATAGGAGGAAGTGAAAGGGTGAGGGCTGTGGGGCTGAGGATGAGGGATTCATGATTCAGGATGGGGCTCAGGGCTAGGGCAGAGGGTTGGGGTGTGGGATGAGGGCTGTGGGG
>NC_133771.1:19330693-19357702 GCF_003597395.2 Chelonoidis abingdonii
GGGCTTGACCCTGCCTCAATGGATTGCGTTGCTCCATGTGCCTGTTCCTGTGCTGCTATGATCGAGTGCCTCGTTGCTTGTCTTTTAGGCCAACCCTTTCAGCCACTGGTAGGATTTCCATGTCAGCACCTCAGCTATCTGTCGATGGTACATCTGCCATGCGGGGTCTTGTCTGTGCCAAATGCCTTCTTCTGCTTGTCTTGCCTCCATGTCTGCTGGCTGCCTCAGGCATTCTCTCAGCAGCTTCATCTTTGGGCCATCTTACCTGATGATACTCCTGGATGATACGGTTGTCGTCCCAAACAGTGGCCTTGACGCTCACCAAAGCCCCGCCCCGCCTTCTTCCGTCTGGTTAGCAGGTCTCTCTGGGTGTGGACTTGGGGTGGTAAGACTCTCCGTGAGCATTGATGCGAGTCTAGTTCTGCGGTTCTCTTCACATCAGGCGGCCTCATTGTCCTCCTGGCCAGCTCACTATACCGGCAGGACTATCTGTATGACCGGCAGGGCGTATCGTTGATGGCGTGGATCTTGTTCTTCCCACTGAGTGGCTCTTCGGGACCCTGTTTATCCTTTGTGATACTTGGATGTTTTGCTGTCTTCCTTAGCTCCTCATCGTGGTTTCCATGTGACTGCAGGATGCAAGGTACTTTGTAGCGTGGTCTGTATGTCTGCTATGTGGCCGCTGGTCTTCATCCTCAGTCTGCTATCTTACCCTCTCTTCACTACCATCCGGCCCACTTCTCCAGTCCTGTAATGACATCCCGATTATCCCGATTCATCCCGATATCTGAATCGAATCATGTAATCCGCGTCGGTGGATTAGCGGTCGCATGTTCTCTATCATTCTGGTGCTTATGAACTGATAGTCATCACATGTTAGAGGTAGGTGGCTGATGGTAGTCCACTCCTGAACCTGTACCCGTATCCGAGTCCTTTGTATTCTCGGCTCGAGGGTGTTTAAGCTATGCAGAACAGCAGCGGGACAGTGCATCAACCTTCGTTATGCCACACTTGATGGCCACTGTTGCAGCCTGCCTTGAGTTGACTTCTGTGTTGTCTTCCATAGTCCCATTGGTTCTTGAGGAGGTCCTTAGTTCCTGCTGACTTTAAGTAAGCGCCCAGACAGTCACACGATCCACGTGTGCGGCAACTTGGTCCATAGGTCTTTCCTCGTAGTCATCCAGGCTAGTTGCTCAGACTTGGTACGTCCAGACCTATGAGTCATTGGCGAACCGCCTACAACAATCATCTATGAGCAAACTGGGTGTTTTGAGCCTCCTGTAGTGTATGCACCCAATGACTTTCGACAGGACTGTGCTCTGTGAACTAGGCCCATTTGGTCCTGTAGCTATGGACCAGCTATGATGCCTGATAAGACTTTCCATGTTGTGGGGAGGCAGTTATGGCCGGTTCATGTCCCCTCCTGGGGTCTTTCAGACGCACTGGTCCTTCCATTGATGTTGCCCAGGTATGGGCTTGAGGCTGTGGGCTAGAGACTGGTCATCTGAAAACGCACTGTGAGCACCGTTCATCACTGTCACTGCCTAAGGTAATATGACGATAGTATCTTTAGCCAAAAGTAGTGTGGAGCCATCATGTCTGGTCCACGTGCTAGTCAGACTCATTACTGGTTTGAACACGCCGCCTGGGATGTTCTTATACTGATCATTGGTGGACTGGTTTCTGTTCTGAGCGATGTGTGCTCTGTGCCTCAGTCACTGTCTGCCACTTTGCACTGGTGTTATGAGTCCTTTCTCTTTCTCCCATGTTCTTCCAGTACGTAAATCAGTTTCTAGCTGCTAAGTCGGCTGCCGTTATTGTGTTTTACGCAGTTAGCAGTATTGCAGAGTATACCATGGATGGTTCTTGGAAACAGGGCATTTACTTTTGCCTTCTGCTCTTCATCTCGTGTATCTCCTCTAGCCTCGGTAAGCAGTGCATGTGAGCCATTGTTTAACAGTCACCTATCTAGCTTAAAATGAGAGTCAGACCTTGTATTTTTTCAGTAGACCGATCTTATCCTTCATCTCTACACTTCTACATAGTTTAACCAATCCAGCTAACTAACTTAACTCACCGAGTCGCCTTATCTTATCTCCAACCCATCTCCCGGGTGGGTAATACCTGTTGTCCTTTCTCTGATACGTTCAGTAGACAAGATTTCCAGGATAGCAGAGGCTGTAACGTATACCAAGTTCATTTGAGTTTGTAAGATTATGGTGGTAGTAGGGATATGTCATGAGGGCTCTATTTGGCATCTTACTAAATACTCATTCTAGATGGTACTTCATCCATCGAGCCTTGGTAATTGGTACTCGTCAGAGAATTAGACTGTAGCTTAGTTTTATCCAGACTTATTGCCATCCATAACCTGCTCGCTGTCTACGCAATGGAGGGGGTGACAAGTGAAGTTTCGCAGCTTACAATGTGGCGCCGACATCCACTTGTTCCTTCCCAATACTTCTTCGCGATCTGGGATGGTAATGTAGGAGTTGGTCAATTCAAGCTGTGAGGACTTCTTCTCTTTATATGTTGAAGCGTGTGAGTACAACTGTTCCACGTAAGTGTCGAATGTAGGTTTTATGTCCACATCCACAGTCCCACTCATACGATTTCATTATCCCCTCTCATAGGTCATACTGCTTGTAGTAGGCAATTCCATCAAATCCAGGTATTCTTGTACTCGTCCATGAATGGTTTGTTCCAGTAAGCCCACTTATACGTCAGATTGGTCCGGTAACTCCTCAACATTCCTGTTGCGCCGGACCTTGTTATCAGGCGAATACCGGAACGAGCCGCATGCCTGACACTCCTAGTATCGTGTCACTACTCTATTTGACGCAGGCAGGCGAGCGTTAGGGGTCTTTGCCCAAGCCGACCCCTACTAGTAAAGCTTTGGGTACAACGGAGATTTGAACCCCGGGTCATACTCGTATCAAAGGGCGCGGCGTCTCCGTATCAAGGGCGGCGCATCAATTATCATCCTACTAAACGCCTCACTAACAGTACTAGCTGGGATATAATGCTGCATATATAACTAAAATTACATATACAACATATATCCAAACATTCCACCACAATCATCCTCATACAAGTCTAGGATACAATATTATACGTACCAGCAACCTAAAGTTGCTTGGTACGATACTGCCAGGTAACCCGTACAAAGAGTGAGCCGCAGTCCTGGGTCAGTCACCCATGATGCTCTCCTGGAGAGCGCGCACAGAAACCAATAGACTCAAAGTCCATCAGTCTTCGACAGCTTTACAATTCTTCACCTATGTTCAGTTCACATAGGGATTGCTTCAATTCTGCTGGTGTGTAAATCATCAACAGGTGGCCTGCTCCATTGTTGAGCAGCAGAACTTCACACACACAAAACACAAGTCAAACTCTCATTTTACCCTTTTTTTACAGCTTTTAGTGGGACATAACAGTCTATAGGTCTCGCTGTGCTCACGCTGCCCTAACATCTGGGTATGGATTGATCACCCGTCAATTGCAGGTGTGACTTTTAGCCTTGAACTGCTTGATCTTCTTCTGTGTTCTTTTGACTTTTCTTTATTAGGTGGATGCTTTCTTACTTTGTTTCAGGGCTGTTGTCTAGGTCTTCAGCCATTGGTAGTTGAACTTATATTCATTCAGGACAGGCTGGGGCTGGAGGTTATATCCATCATCCATACATGCCTCATTCACACATCTAAACTAATAAGGATTACAACAGGGTTACATAAACAATGAAGGTTGGAGGAAGCTTTTACAAAGTGGAGTGAGTGTTTAAAATGGGGTTTGAATACAATATGGCAAACAGTGAACAAAGTTACAATGTAGGCAAAGTTAGTGAATGGTGAACAAGTTACATTAATAAAGTGAACAATTAAAAACAATTTCATTATACAGTATCTACAGGGGGATGAGGGGTCGTGCTGTGCAAGGGCTCACAGCTGCGGCAAGAGATCAGGGTGAGGGGGGTGAGGGTTGGCTGGGATGTTAGGGATTCATGTGCGGGAGGGGGCTCAGGGCTGGGGTGGAGGATTAGGTGCGGGGGGGATGACAGCTCTGGCTGGGGCTGAGGATGAGGGGTTCATGATGCAGAAGGAGGCTCAGGGCTGGGCAGAGGATCAGGGTGCGGGGGGATGAGGGCTCTGGCTGGGGCTGAGGGGTTTGGGGTGTTGGAGAGGCTCAGGGCTAGGGCCGAAGGGCAGGGTAAAGGCAGCCTGTCTTGCCATTAGTGGATGGCAGGCGCTAGGACCCTGGGGCAGCAGATAGCAGTTCTGCCGGGAGCTGTTCTACGCTGGCAGCAGAAGCAGGCAGGGGAGAGGTGCGTGCTGCTTTCTGTCAGGCAGGGACGCGGCGGGGGGCTGGGAGGGGACACACGCGGGGGGGGGCAGGCGGGAGCTGGGATCTGCTCCAGGCAGGGACACGGCGGGCAGGGCGGAGGCAGACCCAAGGGGGCCGGGGCCCGATCCATGCAGGGCCCAGGGAGAGATCCAACTCCAAATACTGCTGGAGCAGGGTCCCCAGCCCTGAATATTGCTGGTGCCCGAGCACCGCAAACATATATAACCTGCCACCTAT
Organism: Chelonoidis abingdonii; assembly: GCF_003597395.2. Classification (NCBI taxonomy): domain Eukaryota; kingdom Metazoa; phylum Chordata; order Testudines; family Testudinidae; genus Chelonoidis; species Chelonoidis abingdonii. The sequence goes on from NC_133771.1 coordinate 19,335,272, forward strand.
GTTCACACAACATTTTCTGAGACATATTTTCCCAACCACTACCCAAACCAAAAACACAGACCTTCAAGCCAGAGAAAAATTTGCAATTTAAAACAATTGTAGTCTGTTCCAAAATGGCTTCAGTAAAGAGCTTTAGTATTTGATAAGGAGATTACACTATTTTCAATTGCATGGAGAAAAAGTCTTTTAAAATAAAGTACAAGAATACCAATGCTAAGATTTGCAACAAGATAACAAAAAGCTAATCAGTCATTTGAAGAGGTGCACCTTGCTGCATAACGCTTCCAGAATAATGGAATTTAACTTCAGCATTTCTTTTATCCAGGCAGGAGGTCTAAACAAAATCTGTGTTACTCTGGTTTCTCTTCAGATCGCATAAATCTTTCGCCTTAACTGTATGTTCTATGAGAACAAGTGCAGAGCGTCAGGCTGCTATTAGAAGTCTATTTTATTGCCTCTAAAGAACTTTCCATATCTAAAAGAAAGCTCCTCCATCCTCCAGGGATGGGCTTAGAGAACCAGAAGATACTATCTGGCACCCACTCACTATTCATAAAACTGTCTAATTGCCTTCTAGTGAGTGACTCATGACTATGTTGAAGTTTCTTGTTAACATGGCATCTGAGTACAAAGACAAATGCAGCCTTAGGTTCAGTGACGGAGTGCACCCTCTTCACTTAGGGTGATCACCAGACTTCACACAGGAAGGATCCGGCCCTTACTCACATACAACTGAAGCAGCAAAGAAGGCCACTGATATTGTTTATACTACATTCTGGATTCCTTACACTTACAGGGTTAGATTCAGCTCAGATTTAAGCAGACTTCTACTGAAAGGCACCCAGGAGTAAGGTCCCCACAGGAAGTACACTTGAGGATGGAAGGAGGAGGTTAACTGGAGGAAAGCAAGGTATACGACGCTGTCCAAAACGCACACAACCTTGTTAGCAGAGAGAAGGAAGCTATCCATCTATTGTACTTATGGCCTCACTGCCACTGTAATACTTGAGGACCTCACAATATTTAATGTATTTATTCTCATAACATCCATGTAAAGTAGGGACATGCTATTAATCCCATTTTACAGATGGGTAACCAAGGCACACAGAGACTAATTGACATGGCCAGTGCTACAGAGGAAATCTGTAGCAGAGCAGGAATCCCAGATCTCCCAAGCCCTAGGGTAGTGCCCAAACCACTGACCCACCCTTTTTAAGGTCAATCACCTCCTGCCCTCTCCACTTCAGCCTCACTCTACCTACCCTCCATGCGATCCTCCTTTGTCCCCTCTCTTCTCCCACACCTACCCTTTTCCCCACCTCCCTTTTAGGGTTGGAGCCATAGGAACAAATACTGCCCAAAGGGGAGAGCACTTGCTAAGGAGGATGAGAACAAACCACGATACGAGCTGATTCAATATATTTCTTCATCCGTCTCTGTTAACTGGACTCCTATGCAGGTTTTGCCACTACCTAGAGCTGCTTCCCTAAAAAAACAGGCAAAAACCTTGAGGGAGGACTCTTATGCTTTCACTCCCACTATTATTTGGGAGGAAACCACTAAAAGGAGCCAGGTCATGCACAAAGCAGTAATTAAGGAACCTGCCCCATCTTACTAAGGCACCCACATAAAGCACATGCTTCTGGGTTATCAGTCAGACAGAAGCTGTTCTTGCCATTCCTGTTCCACAGATTATAGGATTTAGAGAGAGGTTGGTAAAATATTGTGTAGCACTGCTATAAAATAGCATGTGTTGCCTACATTGTAAGTCAGAGAAAAGTTATGCCAATATAATATGTAGCTTTCCTGTAATAAATTACACTGATCGGCTAAAGTACAGGTTACAGTAAAGTCTACAGAACTCAATTCATGTTGTGTCAGTAATCTGAATATGGAAGAAAAAAAATCTAATTTCCCCTAGGAATTTTATACATTAGCAAAATGACTGAGATTTAATTGCTTTGAGAAAAAAATTATTCATACAGTCATTTAAAAAAGAAATATGATTGTGCAGTCCTTTTCAGCTATGGAAATAGCAAATAACACTCAATTTAAGCACTTTTCAGAAACCAATGAAGCCCAGCTTGCTGGTACTATCAGTCTTTTAATCTTGTGGCATTGTTTCTCCGAAAGATCCAATACAACCTGACTATCCTGCTCCTGTGCAATACAAGTACTTTAAAGGTGACCTGAAAAGTTATTAAAATAAAAAATTAAGCAAGCTTGAGCAACTTGTGCTGAAAGCCCTAAATAGAGAGGCACAGAATTCTGCACGCTGAGGTTTAAATGCTAAAATTTATCTTAATTTTTTGGTTTGGTTTTGTATCTCATGAAGTATAGTCCTGACGTAATTAGCTAAGTGCTCAGTGTGATGCCCATGGGGGCCCTCGCACACTGTGAAACACAACTGTAAATTACTTATGGGAAATGAGTGACAGAGGTATAGTCATGACGCTTAATGCACTAGTGGAAGGTGCTCAGATGCTATGGTGATAAGCACAGTACAAGAACCTATACAGAACAGAGCAGCAGAATTGGGTCAGGCTTTATGTGGGAGAGGGCCAAACCCATTCATTGTGTAACTCTACTTCAGTTACTGATGTTGCCCTTTCCACCCCTCCCTACTGTCCTCCTACTTGTGTCATGCTGTCCATGAGGTTGTCTGCTGCTAGACACAGGGACCTTGACCTTATACCTGTATTCAGACACCTCTAGCACACTTTGGGGACTGAAATGGGGACTTCCAGAGCCAAAAGCATGAGCTGCTACAGCTTGTGCTGAAGCGCCAAGGCTCTGTAGCTGGGCACTGTAACAACTCGTATCCTCTGTGGATACGCACAGAGGGGGACCTGTGACAGATATTTATCATTGGGTTACATCTTCATGCTGTTTGCTATAGTCTGAATGTTCCCTCCTCTGGGCTACTGGCTGTTTGCTATAGCTCTCCCCCTCCCTCACGGTCTGGGTAGTGCAGCTTCACTCTACCTATCCTCCATGCTGCCCTCCTCTCTGCCTTACTCCTTCACCCGCCTCCCCTCTGTGTCTCTTTTTCCTTCCCTTGTCTTCCTGTTTAGCTAGTCCCCGCCACCCGGTCCATCCCTCGCTGCAAAATAATAAAAAAAATCCCAGCAACAAAGAAGAACACCCCATCCCCACAAATAATGGAACTCACACATTGTTTGCAAATCCTCACTCTGCTAGTCTATAATATCCCTTCCCCCATCCTTTTTCTGTCTTCTCTATTTAGACTGTAAGCTCTTCAGGGCAGGGGCTGTCTGCTATTCTGTGTCTGCCCAGTGTCTAGCACAGTGGGGTCTGTTCTCAGTCCTAGGCATTACTGTAATACAAATAAACGAAAATAATGTTAGCAAAGGGTTAAAGGTAAAAAAAGGTAAAAAAACCAAACACGTGCCAATCACTCTGACCACTATGCCCCTGTGCTGAATCACTTTTCTTTTCCTTTCCTCTATTTCATAGTCTTTATACAGTAAGACCCAGTGTTAACCGGTTCTCTCTTAATGTGTGTTTGCACAATGCCTAGTACATCAAGGATGCTGGGTTTTGGCTGCTACAGCAACAAAGAATAAAATATTCATTATGATAGTAAAGTTTCATGGGTTTTTAAATGTTATTTTTCTTTAAATACTACTATAAAGTAAGGATATTAAAAGCTCCAGGAATCACTACAATAAAGACTGATATAAATAAGACAATCATAGAACCATGGGACTTTTATATAATGCCTATCACCAAAGATCCCAGATAAATTAATTTTGGGTAAAACTATCTTCACAACAGTCTTGTGCACTAGGTACATTAAGCATTATGCTGATTTCACAGATGCAGGAACTACGGGCATAGACAGCTCCAACGCTCCCCATACTCCACAATGATAAAGGCTTTGATCCTGCAAAGACATGTAAGATATGACTTACTTTAAGCAGGTGAGTAATCACAGTGAAGTCAATGAGACTAGTCATCTGCTTAAAGCAAAGCATGTGTGTAAGTCTTTGCTGTATCAGAGCCATAGCTCAAAGGGACTCTGTAAGTCGCTGCCTACAAGCTAGCCCTAGGGTGACCAAACAGCGAGTGTGAAAAATCATGACCGGGGGGCAAGGGGGTAATAGGAGCCCAACATCAGGACTATCCCACATTTGGTTACCCTAGCTAGCCTCTATGCCACAACTTCTGTGACCATCTCCAAAACCATTCCATGTGCTCTGAAAAACAGCAACTAAACTAACATTAGGCCAAAAGGAGGCCTCACCTCTTGGCGCAAAAAGATTTTGGTAAGCCGATATCATTAAACAGAAACAAAAATATTATCTACATTTCAACCACAGAAAGATATGTGCAGAGCAGGTGGGATATCAATGATGGTGAAATAGAGGAGGACATTAAAGAAAAAAAATGTAATTGTTCAGAGTCTAAGAGAGTGTTTCAAACAACACAGATAAAAAAAGATGTTAGTTGTATTTCAAAAAGGTTACTTGGTGGTCTTTTAAAATTTTAATTCTGTTCTCCAGTGAGGAGTATACCGTCAGGAGTCTTAGTCAGTGTATCAATTTACTAGTTACAGTTTCAGCAGCAGCTAGGGGGAAAAACTGTTCAATTCATGGATTCACAAGATACAAACCGTACAATCCATCCCATGATTATCCCTGGGATACCTGAGCACTTGGGCCTGCCAGTAAGGCCAAGAAACATGTTATTACTGTTTTGCAAGTGATAACGAAGTGCTGGTGTAACTTTTGGGTGGGCTATTGTTTACTTCATTGCCCTTCCCCAGTGCCTAAAAATACCCAACTCCCATAAAAGATAGCTGGAGATCTAGAGGTCAGTCTCTAAGGATTTTCAGCAAGGATTGCACAGGGTCAACCTCCCTACATTCAAGTCCCAAAAGGAACTAAATAAATGAATTTAATTAAATAACTTTATAAAATCTTATGATAAAAAAATCTATTTTTACAGCATGAAATGGCTATTTTATAATCCACAGACATTACCTTCACAGTTATACATAAATATAAATAAATAAAAAATAAAATCTGAACAGTTCAGTTCCCACAGAAATACAGTGAGAAGAAACTGAAAGTTCCCAAAAGCTTAGGTTTAGTTCACCTAAGTCTCAGTTAGAGTCTTTGATCACCAAATCTAGACAGTCTGCTGAGTCTAAAACAACATCTTCCCTCCACTTGCGTGTAGAGCTCTTCAGTTGGGATCCATGCAGACCCATCCTCTGCTGAAATCACTGCTAGCCAATCAGCTAACTGATTAAATCAACCACTCAGCAAAGTGTATAAATTTAAAGAAAACACTGTTATAAGAAAATACAAAACTGAGAATAGAAAAATAGAAGTGACTCTTTCCCTGTTATCACATTTAAAGAAAAGTTGGCGACTTAGACTAGTTGACACAAATTTAACTAGAACAGTTTGGCTAAAATCAAAACAGCATTCAAAGCATACAATTATAGACTCATAGTCTTTAAGGTCAGAAGGGACCATCATAACTGAGTTCCTGCACAACGAGGGGTGGCTCAAGGCACCAGCACACCAAGTGCATGCCTGGCAGGGCAAGCCGCGGGGAGTGGCCTGCCAGTCGCTGTGAGGACAGCAGTCAGGCTGCCTTCAGCCACATGTCTGCGGAAGGTCCGCTGGTAACATGGATTCAGCAGCAATTCGATGGCAGGTACGCCAAAGGAACGGGACTGGCAGACCTCCCACAGACATGCCACCAAATCCGCATTAACAGCAGACCTTCCGCAGGCATGCCGCCAAAAGCCGCCTGACTGCCATGCTTGGGGCGGCAAAATACATAGAGCCACCCCTGTGCACAACGCAGGCCACAAAATCTCACCCACCCACTCCTGTAACATTGCCCAGGCTCCCCTGTTAGAGGGTTAACAATATCACTGACCTGATGCAAAATGCTTCAGAGTTAGGGACAACAGCCTGCTTTCTGCTCCTGGGCTCAGCTTCTCCCAACTCACACAGGAACATGGCCCTTTGTAAGCAGCTGCCCTGACTGCTTGGCCTCATGGAGTCTGAGTCTGAGCCCAGCAACAGGGAACCTATTGGAGCACACCCAAAACTACCACAACCAATTCCAGTTGTGAAGCTTCTGGCTGTGGAGGGCTAAATCTGCCTAGCAACAGTGACCTAGACACAACTGACTCCTACAATGGGTCTCTTTAAGAGATATCTCCCTATTAGGCACATGGGTTACACCGGGTCTGAACAGAATGTTTATATGTTAAATTCCTGCATACCACTTGCAACACATGTAATGCCAAGAGGATCCCGGATGTCAGCAGAAGGGATCGAACCTGGGACCTCTGGAGCTTAGTGCATGAGCCTCTACTGCATGAGCTAAAAGGTAGCTTACTTTTAGCTAAGGCTGTAGAGCAGACTCATTTTTTCTCTCTCTCTCTAAGTGGTCTCAGTGCCACTAGATGGGACAGAACACCACACCCAGGAAGTGTGTGTGTTACACATACACAGCAGTTACTGAAAACTCAGAGCCAGCGAACACTCTGCTCTGTGCAATGTCTCATTGACAGATTTTCATTTTGCTTATTTGTCCAGGGCCAAAATGTACTTTGGTACTGGCCTCCATTTATTGGGGTGCTGTTGAATCCCCTAGCCTCAGAAGAGTGTGTGCCCCTCAAGGTTATTGTCACAGAGAGGCTCTTACTTAGGTGGCAAGTGCCAGCCCATGGAGGGCTTTGAAAATGAAGACTACAGTCAAATTAAAGGCTTTATTCAGTGGGAAGGCAGTGCAGAAAATGGAGCACCAGGCTGATATGGTTTTGGCAGCCTGTTTTGTTACATAGGTAGCCTGTTGCATTCAGAGCCCAGTTAGAGTTCATCCTTTTCTTCCTGAAGTACAATGTGCTGCAATATACTACTATGACCATTCTACTCCACACTGCATCTCTTTCCTATGGCTGCTCACTTTTACCATTGGAAAGGGAGTTGTTTAACAAAGCCAGCCATTCCCTAGTGACAAGGACTGCATATCATCATTTGGCGTATATATGCATATAGTATGAAATATAACACTGTTAAATGTCAGATCACCTCCTGCCAGAAATTTTTGATGGCAGTACTATAAAAAAAGGTGTTGGGATACAACACAGCTCACAATATTGCAATATTAGGAGAAAAAAATAGGAAATATCCCCCTCGCCCATTATTTGAAGGCTTGAAGTCAGAGATGGACTCAAACAGCAAGAAACCAAGCAGCAACCAGACTGACACTCCCTACCCCAAATTCAACATCTGTATTTTTTTTTGGTTTGGCCTCCTATATGGAGGACAAATGGAGCCATTTGCAAAAATTCAGCTTGTGATCTGGATTTGAATTTCATACAGCACCAAACTTCAGAGGTGTTCAGATCTGGGGGTTTGCCTCAGTTCCTTCCCTTCTCTAATGAAAGTAATTTATTTTTTCAAACATGCTACCTGAGACCGATGAAGTTGCTTCAGGTCATATGTGCCACATATCTAACTGCTTTCTAATACTCTTAATAGTGCCACACTGATGTCTTCAGCTTATTATTATTACAGAAGCAGGAAGGTCATGGTATTCTCTCTAAAATACTTCTGTAATGGAGTGGATTAATTTAATGAGTGCCAAGTACTGCAAAGGAAGTGACAATGATTTGATGTTTTGGTACAATTAAGACTCATTAGCCAGTGACTTTTTTCCTACTTGTCTGACACCATAACATATACATATCAGATATAAAAGTTCCACATTTATTTCTAGTCTTTTCTTTAAAAAATGAGAAAAGTGGAAATGAGAAAAGCCACGCATTTGATTACTTACTGCTGGCCTACTTTAGGAACATCACATGCAATCCCTTGTGAGAGCTATGGAAGGAACATAAAATTCATATGTCTTATGATAAATGATAGGTTGAGGGCAAACACTACTAGAGGTTATGCAGTATTAAGCCTTCAGACATAGCTAAAACTGCAATATTTCTGGGAAATTGTAATCTAATCCAGATGTGTATATCAGCCAAATTTGTGGCACATTTAGCATGAAATGGGCAAACATGCAGGCTAACATTCATTCAAAGGGGAAAACTGAAGGCACAGTTAGGACTGAAGCTGAAACATCCTGCTACCTGACGCAGACATGAATAGGAGTTTGAAAGCAAAATTCCAATGGGGCCCTAGGTGTCTGATTTTAGAATTTTCTGGAATTCAGCCTTGGTTGGAAAGCTGCTTGAAGACTAGGAACCAACTCATTTTGTTCTCCCACTATATCTAGAGCCTCAATGTTCATGGTGCCTTGTCACAAATTTGAGAACTTGGAGGAAAATGTAAATCCTGAAAGACTGAGTAGCAGAATATCCAAGCGCTTCTTCCTTGACAAGTCTTTGAACATCCAGCCAACTCCACAGTGATCTGCTAAGTGGAATCTTGTGTTTCTTGGGAAAACAACTCTGTTCATTTAAATCAAAAATGTATACTAGATTATTCTCCCCTGAACAAATGTTGCCAACTTAGTTTAGGTTTCAAACCCCCTCCGCCCAATCCAAAACACATTTATTCATTTTGGCTGGGAGAGGCATGATTACTTGCTGAACTGCAAAATATAATAGAAATAATTTCATCCAATTAAAGGAAAAGAACAATCAAAGTAGCATTTTTATGAATTAAACATTCCTCTCTATACCACTGGAAATCCAGACACAACAATATTGTGCTCAGCCATAATAACCAAAAAGTTACATTTGCCACCAATAAACTGAAGTGGCCAATAAAATTTCTTTGTCCAAATTGAGTAGAGGTTAAAAATAAACAGCACAAATGGTGAGAAACAAATTTGATTTAAAAATATTTCAGTTGTGATAAACTAAACTTATTAACACAGGAAAGGACTTGTTTTTAAGATATTTATATCTTGATAGTGTGTCCTTTTAATACTATGCTATGATACATTTTTAAATGATTTTCTGGGTCCTCTAATTTTTATTTAAGAAAAATATTAAGTTACAATTTTTCAGAGTTATTAGTTAAACATAATTTAAGGTCCAACAGTGCTAGATGCTGTACAGACATATAACAAAGACGATGTGGGAAGAGTAAATATTATCCAAATATGGGCAAAATAATCTCAAGATGTAAAAGAAAACAGAAAAGTAAAAAAGAAAAGAAAAAATCAGTACAGCTTCTGGTTGTTCTCCTTGCAAATTCAGCATCACTCAATTATATTCTACACCAGTGGTCTCCAAAGTGGGGTGCATGCACTCCAGGGGATGCGTAGGAGGATCCTTCGGGGTGCGTGCCAGGAGGAGCTCCACCGGAGCAATGCCGCTTTCCCCCTCTCCCTTCGGCAGTTTGGCCAGGAGTCCGAGTGGCTTTTCCCCCTCTACCTCCCTCGGCTTTTTTTTTTGCTTGATCAGTTCGGCCGGGAACAGGGGGTGCATGCTCAAAATTTTTTTACTGATGGGGTGCGCAATCAAAGAAGTTTGTAGACCACTGACCTAAGCAACTACAGTGCTGTTTATACCCTGTGCTAGGGGAGCTATGCACATATGTACTCTACATGCTGCAGAAAGAAGTTTCCAGCATAGTTTAGTTTGCACTATACCTACATTAAAGACATTATTATATAAAACACATACATATAATATCATATATATATATATATGGAGAAAGAGAAATATCTAATGTACATAAGGCCATTTTGCAAGTAGTGTTCATTTTCAGGCTAAAATCATTAGTATTCTAAAACCAGACTCTTGGATAGCTTTGGGAGAAGTCTTTTCTACCAAAAGGTATGTTATTGTGAGTTTGGGGAGCCTAAGGGTTCAGAAAACTTCAAAGACCTCACTCCATGATGTTTTTTTGCATTGGAATGACTGGATCTAAAGCTGTCAGTCCCTCCTGCTGAGTCGCCTCTTGCCTCTCCCCTACCTCATGCTTTTTTTCTGACATCTTAAGACTGCCATGACTTGAGTGTGGCTCTGACGAGCTCATAGACTGCTTCTCTGGAAACTCACAATTCTTTGTCTTTGTATCTGTCTTGGCAAGTGCTCTTGTGTCTATATCCAGGCCCGATTGTGTAGAACAGTGGTCCCCAAACTTTTTATCTCATCCCCCCTTTACCTCTGTCCAGCATCCCTCCCCCCCCAGCTGGAAGTGGAGCCGTGGCTCCAGGAGGCGGGACACAAACAGGGGTAAGGAGGCCAAGGCTGGGGCCACAGCTGGGGTGGGGCGGAAGCAGAGTCTCGGCTGGGGGCCAAGACCAGTACCCAGAGTCCAGGGCTCAAAGCCGGCAGCAGATGTGAGGTTGGCAGCAGGGCTCTGGGTGCTGGGCCAGGGCCAGTGGCAGAGCTTGCTGGCGCTCCTCTCCGCCCCCCACCCATGGGGGCTGGCCCAGGCCCCAGCCACACACCCTGAATGTTCCCCCGCGCCCCCGTAAAGCTCCACAGTTTGGTGACTTCTGCCCTACATGCTGTGATAGCCTAAAACTTTATTAGTGTATTGAATTAAACCTACTAATATTCAGGGTCAAAGTTCCTATTCCATCCTTCGCTCAACCTTACTGTGATGAGGTTCAACAGGTCAGGAGACCCAAGAGATGTGAATGATTTTAAATACTACATGAGTTACATCCCTGTGAACAACCCCTTGAGTCATGGACAAATTGACAGACTGAGCTCTGAATGCTCTTTTTTGGGGTGGGGGTTCATCTCAGATTCCTAATGCTGCTTCAGGAAGCTTATGTTAACATTTTTAAACGGAAAAAAAGTGGGTCTGGTCATAAATCCCAATCAAATTAGCTAATAATCTCCATAGAGACCCCATACAACAAGGGTTGCAGCAGCTCTGTCAATCACCAAGTAAAGTTTCAAATGTCTTGTACAGATGACTTAATGTTTTTCTTACTGGCCTGATTAGGGGCCTGATCCATTGAAGTCAGTGGAGTCTTTCCACTGAGCTCAGTGGGAGCAGGATCAGACCGTATATACCTCAAATGTAGAGAACAGTCCCTGAAATCCAAATTGTAAGAGGCATCCTCTTAATTATTATTATTATTAATTAAGGAAAAAAATTTAAGTGCTCACCACCTTTAAAAAAATAAGCTCCTGCTCATATAAATGGTGCAAACATCAGACCACTGCAATACGATCCTGTTTATTAAATGAGTAATATATAATAAAGAGAGAGGCCTCATAATCATGACTATATCAGACCCAAAGTACACGAATTATCACATATTTACAATCTTTTTACATAAGGCGCACCAGTAAACACATTTCATATTTCACAGTTATCTATGATATGCCACTGAAAGTACCATTGTATATGTTTACAGCTGCTAATTCTTGCCTTCAAAACTCTGCATAGCTACACCCTTGCCTGTGTTTCCAGTCTCTTTTCTTCCTACTGCCCTGTCTTTCCTGGCTCCTGCCACTCCATCTGTAGCCTTCTCTCAGGCTATGTCTTCACTACCTGCCGTATCGGCGGGTAGCAATTGATTGCTCAGGGATCGATATATCGCATCTGATCTAGACGCGATATATCGATCCCCGAACGTGCTTATATCGATTCCAGAACTCCACCAAGCCCAACGGAGTTGCGGAATCGACAGAGGGAGCTGCGGACATCAATCCCGTGCCGTGAGGACGGTGAGTAATTCGATCTTAGATACTTCACGTAGCTGAAGTTGAGTATCTCAGATCAATTTCCCCCCGTGGTGTAGACCAGCCCTCATTCTCATCTTTGTTGCTTCTTCCACATTATCCTTTTCACATGGATTTCCACCCTCTGCTTTTCCAACTCATTCCCCAATCATGAAGCCAAGCAATGCTAATTTGCCCCTCATTATTTATTCTACATTAAACCAACACACACAAATCCACTTTTCTTCACCCAGTTACATCACCGTGATTCCATCTTGGGGGTGCTTCAACTGTGAACTGTTGTTTAGTATTATGCGTCTCTCTAGAAGAAGGAACCTTTCCCCGCTACCCTTTCTGTTCTGTGCTGTGTGCACGGTCAGTGCTCAACAAACAGTTTGTCATCTGGGCAGCAGATAATGCAGCTACACAAGTATCCATATTAGCCAGTACAAACTACATCACTTTTACTGGAAATAAAAGTATTAGAGGAGGTATAAACAAACTCATTTTTCCACAAGGGAGGATGAAAGTGAGAGGTGAAACGCGGGGTCTGATTTTCAGAGGTGTTCAGAATCTGCAGATCTCACCTGCTTCAATTGGAGCTGCAGGTGCCCAGCATTTGTGGGGAAGCCTGAGTTCTCAAGCTGAGCACCCAAAATCAGCAGGTTCTTCTGCAATTCTGGGTCTTCACGTCTCTGCCACAATTTCCCCCTCTACACTATAAAATGGGGCTAATACTTCTCCACCTTTCAGCTTTGCTTTAAGTGTTATTTAATAAAATGCTTTGAAGAGGGTGAGCGTAATGCAGTTGGCAAAGTATAATTACTCCTTCTTCTGATAAGTAGCAGCAGTCTTAAGGGGCAACAGCAGCAACTGCCCTCGGGCAAAACAGAAATTGCCCTGAGGTGAAAATATATTGTGATGTTGCACAATCAAGTTATCTTCAAGCTTCGAACTATCTACGGCATGGCACAGTCTCACAAACTATTTTTACCCTTGAGCAATATCTTATTTTCATCCGAGTCATTTAGATTATGTTAAAATCTCAAAACACAGGAGGAATTTCACACACAAGATTAAGAATTTCCTGCTTTATTTCCTACAGGGCAAAAAGGACCACAGCTACTGTTCTGAGGTAGCTGAATTCAAAACAAAGGCAGCTCTCCAGCCAACCAGTTAAGAAAGTTGCCATGTATCCACTCTTGGCAGAAATCTGGAGTAAAGGTTCAAGAATATTGGGGGGGGGGGGTTGGCATGGGAGAAAGACCAATGTTTTATTAGTTATTCCAACTCTCAGATTTTTTTTGAAAGATACTTGATTTTTAAAACAATTTAATGTTCTGATACACGTTATAAATAAACGTTTTATCAGAGTCACCTGGTTTCTTTTTTTAAAACTGTGTTCCATAGGGATAGTTGCAGGGAAAGATTATTACACATGTTCAAATCACAGCTAGAGATTTTCAGAGATCCTGAGTAACCACAGGTTTCACTAGCTTCCCTGGGGGCAGCAACTCTTCACCACCTCTGAAAATCAGACCAACAATTGTGGTTTTGGGTGCTTGGAAAGTCTGTCTGGAACCTACCAACCAGACCATAAACCTTCTCCATGCCAGAGGCTGATAGAAAAAATACTTCTTCTGGGAGCCTAGAAGAAGTATCACTATCAAAAGCAAAGGGCAACAGACAGATTGTCTCAGCTGATGATCAGAGCTGTACCAAGCAACAGCCTTAGACTCATTCAAAACTGGGAAAAAATCATAGATCGAAGTCTAAATTTCAAAATGTTAATAACTAGAAAATCCCCCCCCCCATCCTTCTTATTTTTTTTTTTCAAATGAAAATGATCTGATTGTTTTAATTGTTTGGGGTTTTTTTTAAGATACAGGGGGTCTGAAATTTATTTTTTCATTTATTTACATTTCTGCTTGCTTTTTTTTTTTTTTAAGTTAGACATATCAGGAATGTTGATTTTCTAGGAGAACCTCTGAGAGTGCTAAAGGATATTTATTATTAGCTCTTATCTTAACTGAAGGTGCAAGGCCGTTGAATCTTTAACAAAGGAATCCTTTAGTCAAAATGTTAGGGCTTGCACCAAAATATCAAAAGGTACAAATTAAAATCTATTCAGCTATTTCAGTACAAGACTTTGTGTGGGAACTTGTATTTTAGATAACTCAGCTTTAACTACTTTCATTCTGAGATGAGTTGGTCTGTGCACCGACTTGCACCAAAATAACTATCGTAACTGAACTGGTTTTAGAAAATCCATTTAATTAAATCAGTGGAAGTCTGTGTGGTGATTTAGGCACTGAAATTAAATAGTAACTGACAAAAAAAAAGTTCTGAACAGTTTGATTGAAACTCCATTCCCCTTTTAAAAGCTCACAATTGCTCTAGCTCTCGAGTCATTCAAGTTTTCCAGTCTAGGCAGGCTGACCCTCTATTTCTAATGTTAAAAGCAAGTAGAAAAAGGCTCTTAAAACGTTATTTTAAACAAATCAAAACATCATCATCATCATCAACACAACCACCACTATGCTTTCAGGCCTCCTTTTCACATGGCCCTAAATCATCACATTTTACTTTAAATCTCCTACATTTTTGTGTTTTTAAGTGTACAACAAGGGCACTCAGAGCTCTGGTTGGTGTGTTTCGGTATGATGTTTGTATAAGCCTGAAATTTGAACAAACAAGCAAGTAAAGAAAAAACAAAACACAAAAAAAACATAAAGCCCACTCCCCCCACACCTTTTGCAAGTCCCATTTAATACCCAGATCAAAACCATTGTTTTTAAGACTTTGAAGAAAAATTGTATTTGGCCTTCAGAGTAAGCCTGGAAATTTTTAGACTAAATCAATTTTTCTTAGCAAAAATTATAAGAATGGAGTGGTAGGCTTCAGAATGGATTTATGAAACCTAAAGGCAACTTTAACTATAGCAACACTACTGTCTCTCCATAATATCCAGCGCATCTCATGTTTCCACCCCTAAATGCATGTTTTCGTGGTATCACTGCATTGTGTTAATTATATGTGTTTTGCACTAATGCTGAAAAAAGTGATGCCGCTATTTCTAAACTACAGAAACTAATTTTTAGTTTGTCCACTTTAAAGTAATTTTATACTGACTTTTCAGTCACTATTTGTGAAAACTAGGGTAGGGGAAGGACCAGAGAACAGTTCTAATGTATATACATCAATTTTTAAATAGCTTTTTATGTTCCTTGAGATGAAAATGCATGCAACTTGGCTCATTGAGAACTGGAGCAACATTCCCCATCCTCAGATAAGTTGTTCACGTGGGCTGTAATCATAGTAAATCTCATGATTTAACAAGGCCAAGGACTGCAGGAAGTGATGTTGGTGATCCATTCAAAATGTTGCTCCACAGATCATTTTCCTAGCTTGTCATTTGCACAACGGCCATCTCTTGCATCCCTCCCTGGCTTCTCCTTCTCCATTATATCAAACAAATGACAGCCTTCCAATAGGAGCAGTGTGGTATAGTGGTAAGTGGGGCCTACCACACCTACCTGAGCTGTGAGTCTAACTGTAGAAAGTGGGTAAAAGTTTATGAACAATGGGGCAAACAATCTAACTAGTTTTAAAATGGAGCTTGATGAATTCATGAACAGGGTGTTATGGTGGGGTTGCCTGTGATAGCAGGGGACTGAACATGATGATCCAGGAAGTCCCTTAGTCTTATGTCCCCATGTAGTTGTTTATTTATGTCCCTGTACTCATACTTCCATGGCTCCTCTCAGCCCATCTCCACCCAACTCATCATCTCTAATATGCTGCTGAGATGTTGACGCTGCCTCTGATCAGCCCATGAGGCCAGTCTCCATCACCAATCTGTTAAATTTTCAAACAAGCACTTTCATGCTTTTCCCCATGCTGCCCTCAAGTGTGGGAGGTGCTCCTTCTGAACATCCACAAAGCTGCCTCCTTGTCATCCTACAAATCCCTCACAATTTCTGTCCTTTGCCACGATGCCTACAAAATATTTGACAGGCAGCTGGTATGCAGACAGGGCCAGCTCCGGGCACCAGCCAAGCGAACTCGTGCTTGGGGCGGCAGATTCTAAGGGGCAGCTTCCGCCCAATCCTCGGGCGGCATGGCCGCTCTGCTTTTTTCTTTTGTTCGCCACTCTGGCTGCCCTGTAGTGGGTGGCGGCCAGGAGGAGGGGAGCGCCCTGCTAGGAGCCGGCTGCGCGCTCCGTCTGCCCCAGCCCATGCCAGGTCTGCAGCAAGCCCAGCAGCCCGCATCCTTCCCTCCCCGACAGGAGTGGCATGGAGCCCTCCCAGCAGGCGGCGCAGTGGGAGGGGCCGAGTGGTGAGTGCCCTGGCTGAAGGAAGCCCTGGCTGCCCCCCTTCTGTCTCCCCCCTGCTAGCTGGGGCGCGGACTCCACTGCCCGGGGCACGTCTGCAGCGCAGGGAGTCCCACTAGCCCAAAAGTTTGCACCCTGGCTCCGGCCACCCCGCAGGTTTGTTTTTTTTTCTTGGGGCAGCAAAAAAGCCAGAGCTGGCCCTGTATGCAGGGATCACTGCTTATCGTGCAGACCAGTGTTATCTTATTGGTTCTTGTGCTTCCCTATCTGTCTGTGTCCATGACTGGTGTGTTTAGGGGACTTCCACAACATAAATAATAACAGTAACAAGTTTTAAATTATTTTAAAATCATTATTTTCAAATAATTATAAAAATGCGGCCATTAAACAATCCCATGTCACCTTTTTTGTCCACCCTTAAGAATAATGCTGTTTCCTTTTTGTCCAGGCCAAATTTAGATTTTGTCAATTCTACCTCAGAACTGTCTGCATTTCTGCAGTGGATGAAATAACTCCTCTACAGAGTCTATAAAGAGCTCTGGGATCTTCCAAGATGAAAGGTAACGTACCAGTACCAGAGAGTTCTAGAAGTGACAGACTACAGAGGCTCCTCAAACAATTCTCTTCTTTAAATTACAGTGGAAGCTAAGATGTACAGGATGTGATAGCATGGGGCCAAGACAGGTAAGCTTTGGGTAAAGAGATGAAGTAAAGGGATGGTGTGATATTGTGTACTGGGCTACTGGCCATGTAAGTCAACTTTTGTGCCAGAAGCTCTCCTTATCAGTACTGAAACTGGAAGGGAACTATATGCTGCTGGTTGCTTTAATAAAAAGCTGTGTTTTATACTGCTGTAAAATTATATATATATATATTCATCTCTCTACTGCCAACCAATGGCAGCAAATCCACCCCGCAGCAGTTTTATCCATGCAATACAGAGGTTCTGCCTTTTCAATATAAGTAAGCATCTCGTAATGAAGAATACCTGCAAACCAGCTTATACTGAATCAACAAAGCAGCAATTATCACAGTGTTATCCTATATTTTAACACACCCTGTAAAGGGTAGAAGAATGAGGATTAAGCAGATAAAACATTCAAAAGTACAATGGCTATCTGCCGCGTCTTAAATTCACTTCTGTCACTTTCAGTTTAATGTTATACTATAAAAACCTCCAACGAAGTGAGCTCCAGAGGAGAGTCTGTCTTTCAGTCACTTATGAGACTATGTACAGTTTATTTGGTATTTCACGTCAAAGGAAATGTTTGGAAATTAGAATAATTTATTGTATTGATCAATAGAATTTATCAGTTCTAGTGGAAAGTATTAAACAAAAACAAAGTGTTGTATATGCTTTGGCAATGGAGTTATCTTTGCTTCTTTTAGAGAATATTAATGCAGACACTGGGTCAGATTCACACAGGTATAAGGGGATTGGTTGGTTCATTATTTTACTAATACACCATAGCATTTAAATGGGATAGTATCAGGTTAATATATATATTACTTATATCTTCTTAAATATATTACTATCACCACTTTAGATTATTAAAAGTGAGCAAAATTTAAAAATATATAAATTAACTTCTCGCCACTTATGCATTTACTTTCTGCAATCCACTTTGTTTGGGAAGTGAAGATAAGCTAGTCCGGGGTCGGCAACCTTTCAGAAGTGGTGTCCTGAGTCTTCATTTATTCACTCTAATTGAAGGTTTTGCGTGCCAGTAAGACATTTTAACGTTTTTAGAAGGTCTCTTTCTATAAGTCTATAATATATAACTAAACTATTCGTATGTAAAGTAAATAAGGTTTTTTAAAATGTTTAAGAAGCTTCATTTAAAATTAAATAAAAAATGCAGAGCCCCCCGGACAGGTGGCAGGACCCAGGCAGTGCGAATGCCACTGAAAATCAGCTCCTGTGCCGCCTTTGGCACGCGTGCCATAGGTTGCTTACCCCTGAGCTAGTCTATTTCACATTGTTCATAATTAGTTTCACCTTCTAGTACTCATTTACTAGTATAGTTACACATGGTTTAAACTGCCAATATTGAATGTAAGTGAAATGCCATGGCATGAGAGACTTTTACTGGAAAAAATTATACACAAGTTTACTTAAAGAAAAACAACACAATACCAAGAGATGAACACAAGAGCTTTAATCCCCTAACCAAAGGGAGTTGCCAAGTGAAGAAAAAGGTTTAGACCCAAAGAAAATACTTTTCATTAGGATTTTGTTCTTAAAGCTTCATTTTTTATTATTAAGTTTAAGAAAAAAACCCTGTAAGCCTAATTTTGGAAACTAAAATACGGAACAGTGTGCCTTTACTCACTAACATGGGTATTTGTTTTCTACAAATATTTCTGCTAACTAGAAATCATTTTCTAAAAGAAAACTGTATTCTAAAGTTTTAAGTTGTGTGCTGGTAAGCCATTATCAAATGTGCAAAGAGGGTGGGGAGTTATCTATACACACTGCCAGTGGGTTATACTGTTTGTGAGACAGTAATGGAATGCTAGGCATAGGACTACTAATTCCTATTGCTGGGAGCAAAGTGTGGTCTAGTGGTTACAGACTGTCTAGCCAAGGATAACAATGCCCTGGTTTGGTCATCTTTGGGGATGGAACCCTGGGGCTATGAGCTGATGAACCAGGCCTATTAGCATAGTGGCAATAACAGAATCACACCTCTAGATTTGGTCTAGCTGTAGATGACAGAGAGCTACACTGCGATAGCATGGGTTACACAAGCACCTAATTTGGCATATTCCTTGTGAAAATCAGTGTGCTAGAGTGGACTGCGATAGCATGGGTTACACAAGCACCTAATTTGGCATATTCCTTGTGAAAATCAGTGTGCTAGAGTAGACAAGACTTAGATCTGTTATATTAAAATCCTGAGTCCTAATCCTAGCTATGCTTGAATTGACTTTGTGGAAGCTCTGAGTAATTACACCCATTAAGATGGCTGAATGATAGTTATTTCCAAAAGTAGTAATATGAGGCCTTAATAATAGTAAGGATTATGAAGACTTTCTGTAAGAGGGCTCTCTATGTGCTCCAAAAAACACATGAAAGCAAGAGTTTATCACACTGGAGAAGGGATGCTGGGCAGAGTGGGACAGTGCTCTGAGCTCTCACGAGTTTAGCTGGCTAGTTCTTACTCATATACTAGGGTCTAACTCAGGGGTGGGCAAACTTTTTGGCCCAAGGGCCACATCTAGGTGGGGAAAGTGCATGCAGGGCCATGAATGTAGGGCTGGGGCAGGGGGTTTGGGTGGGGGATGGAGTGCGGGGTCTGTGAGGGGCTGTGGTGTGCATGAAGTGGTTCAGGACAAGGGGTTAGGGCAGAGGACGGCTGCGGGGCATACGAGAGGGCTCAGGGAAGGGGGTTGGGGTGCAGGAGGGGATGTGGAGTGCAGGACAGGGGTCAGGGCAGGGAGCAAGGGTGCCGGAGGGGTTCGGTGTGCGGGCTCCGGCCCGGCACCGCTTACCTGGAGTGGCTCTGGGGTGGCAGCGGTGTGCACCAGGGCCAGGGCAGGCTCCCTGCCTGCCTGCCCTGGCCCCATGCCGCTCCTGGAAGCGTCCAGCACCATGTTCCTGTGGCCTCTGGGGGAGGGGGAGCAGAGGGCTCTGTAGTAAGATGAGGGTCTGAAACATAAACCCTTGGTATCAGAGGCCCGGTATGAGGCAAGAGGCCTGAACTGAAGTAATGATCAAGAGTTTGCTAACATAAAGCAAAGTTAAGCTGTGAGCCAGAGGCAGGCCTGCTCACAAAAGTTGGCAAGAAGGCGGGTGCTAATTGGACGTATACACATATCTAAAGGGTATCAAGTATTAACTGGATAAACATGTGCCAGGATGGCCTCCAGAACATTCCAGTACGAATACATTCCACAGAGATAATGAGGAACAGGCTCACCCATCCTAAAAGACAGGGTCAAAAGGATATGAACGTGTCCCGGGAGAAAGGCAGCACCTCAACATGCAAAGGGGTTGTACCTCAATGAGTCAGAAGTGATGTGTAACTTGTTTGTACCTGTGTATTAGAATGCATCCCTGAGTGGATGTTATTGTCCAGCCTAGGAGGCAGTGGAGAGTCCCGCCACTGACTGAGCTGTGTCCATTGTCAGGGGACACATATTTGTAGTATGTCCTGTAGAATCTGCGGGAAACTATTACTGTGCTTTGTTTGACAATAAACCTGGCCAGTGCCTCCGTACCTTATCGGAGTTTGTGATCATTGGAGGTTCTCTCAGAGTCTGCTATGTCAGTTATCTGGGCAGAGCCAGGGCAGCACACAGAGGGAACACACGCACGCAGCTGACTTATCAACACTGGATAGAGCAGAGCACCACACTGATGATGTCTGACAACAGGCTCCACGCGCTGCCCTCACCTGTGGGTACCTCCCCTGAAGCTCCCAGTGGCCGCGGTTTCCCGGCCAATGGGAGCTGCAGGGAGCAGTGCCTGCAGGCGAGGACAGCACAGGGAGCCCTCTGCCCGCACCCCACCCAGGCTGCAGGAACATGATGCCAGCTGCTTCTGGGAGTGGCACAGGGCCCGCAGCACCACGGGGGTGGCAATCCCGTGGGACGGACCCAAAGCCCTTACAGGTCGGATCCGACCCATGGGCCATAGTTTGCCCACTCCTGGTCTAACTGATCACCACATGTGGGTTGGGAAGGAATTTTTCTCCAGATCAGATTGGCCATGACCATGGGAGTTTTTCACTTTCCTCTACAGCACTGAGTGCGGGCCAGTTCCTGGGATTATCTTGTTATATCTTGCCTAATCAATTCCGTCCCATTGCAATGGCCTCAAGCACTGATGTATCTCAGTCCCTCCTACTCTCTGACTGTAGCACGATCACCTGTGGGCCGTAATATTTTGGTCTAATTTTGGTTGTTAGGTTTACTGTGTGGGTGCTGGGTGGGGTTGGTGCCCAGTGATATACACAAGGTCAGACTAAATAATCAGCTAGTCCCTTATGGCATTCAACTCTATGAAAAAATATTTTCATAACAGCTCCTGCAGCAAGGACTAAAAACCACATGGTTCATGATAAATTCATAAGAGATGGCAACACAGGCGCTGGCTTTGTGATTTCCCAGGGGGTGCTGGGGAGGGAGGAAGAGGAGCTGATCAGAGGGGTCCGTTGGCAGCCAGGAGGCGCTGGGAGGAGGGGGAAAGGGAGGAGCTGATCCGCAGGTTTTCCAGTGGATGCTGAGCACCCACTGTTTTTTTTCCTGAGCACCTATGGTGTCGCCACCTATGGCTGGCAACACCAATGACCTATGCTGCCCATAGTGTTCCCATCAGCCCGAAGTACCCATGCTTCCTTCTGCTAGCTTGGACATATTAGATTGCGAGTAACAAAGTAGCATGCTGGTTATCCCGCCCAACTCATCCATACTTACAGGAGTGACCAAGCATTAAAACATTTAAATGACTGAAAGGTTTGAAGGTATGGACTCTCAAAGGAATACATGGCTGTTTCCTTTGTGGTGTGTTGGAGATTGGTTACATGATGCACAGCTGTGGCTGGTGGCAGTACTGCCAGCCTCATGTGTTCAAAACTCATGAGACTGGTTTAAAAAAAATCATAAGATTATAAAAAAAATTGATTATGTTAATTTGCCTTCTGGTTTTTGAGCCATTATGGTGCATTTGCGTCACATTTTCAAGCTTTTTTCCACAAACATGAGGGCTGGAATCTTGTAAACATTTATTAATGAACACTGAGATTCTCACCTGCTCACACGTATCCAGAAGCTGAGCCTTTATCAACCCTCCTCACCCCAACAAAATAACCAAAACACCAAATATCACAAGATTTATGATAAGATCACAGGAACTGGCAACATTGTGGGCTGGGTGCTTCAGATCCCTTTTCTCAAACCTGGGTGTTGACTAAATTTATCACCATTATGTTTCCCTTTAATCTACTCTCTGCATATTTCCTTTTAAGAAAACATCATGGGCTACCTGTATGCTAAGCAGCCCAGTGCTGGGAATATCCATAGTTTGTAATATTTTAATTCATTCCCTTCAGGAACAAACATTTTGGAAGTTATACAATGACTCGTGCTATGTGTCCAGTACCTAATACTTACAAACTTCAAGTCACTACATGACTCCTCACCCCCATACATCAGTACTCTCATTCCTCCCCCTGGACCCTCTCAGTACTTAACTCTGGTCCCAACTTCCCTCCTTATAGATCCTTTGCATCTATCTCCCACTCACCTTCTAAAAGTCTTTCATGCCTCTCTTCCACCTAGTATGCCCTATGTCATAAGGTATATTTCCCAAATCTGAACCTTAGCGTCCAAAATTTGGGTACCTGCATGAAACCTCTAAGCTTAATTACCAGCTTAGATCTGATAGCCTGCCACCACCCAAAAATATAGTGTTTTGGGGCACTCTGACCTCCCCAACCTTCCCTGG
>NC_133771.1:19358239-19386540 GCF_003597395.2 Chelonoidis abingdonii
ACACCCAAAACTTCCCTCCACACAGGGTTGAAAGTATCTTGTCTCCTGATTAGTCCTCTGGTCAGGTGTTTAGTTCCCTGTTTGTTAACCCTTTACAGGTGAAAGAGACATTAACCCTTAGCTATCTGTTTATGACACCCTACCTCTCTCTTCTTTCAAATCCTTCAGACATGCATTTATATACCACCACAGGCATACATGATGCTTTATGGCTATTAAGCAGACAAGACTTCTGCTCGAAGGAGTTAACTCTTTAAATAAGCTTGTAAAATAAGGCTGAGCTGTTATCAGGTGTTGTATACCTAACCTACCTGGTCTGAGTTTGAAGTTGAATACAAGCTTGCACAGGGGTTGTGGCTTCCTTTCTGTATAGTATAGAGCATAAAGTAAGCGCTCAACAAACACTAGTAACATTTTCCTCCCAATTATAATAAACATTTGCCTCTCAGGTAAAGAAACATTTCCCACTACATTCCTGCACAAAGGTTCTTCCTTAAAGTAAATGTTAGACTGAAATTATTACAACACCAATGTGTTACTATTAATTAAAAGTAAGGAAAATTTACTGAACCAAATGGTGATTCTGTAACAGATCAAATACCAAGAAGTATAAAGCATATTGCACTCAGTAATTAACTGGCTAGTGCATCTTAGATCACAGCTGTTTGTGTTTCACAGGCTCTGCAGTGTTTTTGCACCATGCAGTGATTTGATTTCCTGTACAATTGGGTAGAACCTGTAGGCAATAACTGTAGGTAAGAAAATAGATCTTAGAGAGTTCCAGGGGGAACCTCCCCGACCCCACACCCCATATTTTACAGGTGACAGACACTGCCTCCACAATAAACTGTATCCCAGCTGAGAATAAACATTTTTTCCAGTGCTAACTTTTGTGCATTCAGTATTAACAAGTCCATCTGCAATAGCTTTATCTAGCATCTCTCAACAATGTAATGCAACCCCATATTGCTAATAGCTAACAAAGACTTTCCCTTTAGCTCAACTCCTCCTGTTCCAAGATCTCGAGTTGCATCTCTTCTGCTACTGTGAATCTGCAAATACAGTAGAACCTCAAAGATATGAGCACCAGAGTTACGGACTGACTGGTCAATCGGACACCATGTGAAACTGGAAGTAACCAATCAGCAGGGCAGCAGAGAAAATAGAAGCAAATACTGTATTGTGCCTATATTGCATCTCAAAGGTAGGCACATCTGGGCTGCTTGTTCAAATCTCAACCCCATCCCCACGCACAGAGCAGCCACTTACAGCAAGACGCTGGGACTGCCGGCCCAAAGCAACCAGAGCCAGCAGAGCAGGAGCAGTGCTGGGGTCTGCATTGCTTTCACCCCTCTCCGCGCGCGCGCACACACACACACACACACACGCTGTGCAGGGAGCAGGACAAGCTTGCAAACTCATGCCAGCGCTGAGTAGAGAGCTCAGCTGCTGCTGAAACCTGGCCTGGGATGTAAGCTGTTGGATCTGAAGCCCGAACTGTGCTTTGTTCAGAGTTACGAACATTTCAGAGTTATGGACAACCTCCATTCCCAAGGTGTCTGTAACTCTGAGGTTCTACTGTACCCCTGATGTGAAGTGTAATGAGAACGTTGAAGTCCAAGGCAAAGAGTTGTTACAACATCATCTGTTTAAGCAACAGCAAGATCTATCAAGTTGTTTCAAGTTACTTCAGTGCTTGTAAAATGTGATGGATTAACAAACAATGAAGTCTTCTATATACCCATTGGAAAAATAAAAAGGAAACCCACCAGCAGTCCTTTACTGCCCCATCAATAGGCATCAACACAGAAACAAGGCAATGCTCGCAAAAGCCGTCCAATATATCACACAGAACAGTTTAAAATTCCCAGGTTTGGGATGTTTATTATTAACCATCCAAACAGAATGTCAAATATATACAAAATTCCTTAAGAGCTGTATTTCATCTAAAAAGTAATAACATTAAAATAGCTAATTTCTGAGACTAATGAAATCATTAATTCAGGTAACTGAAGATGGCTATTTGTGCAAGATGGACAGTACGAAATGTACTGAGACCAAATTCATTTCACATTGTCCAAACTATTACTTATCAACTATGAAATGGCAACAGCTTTCTATCACTTGTTGATCTGGTTCAGATTTCAAACCAGTGAAAGGCTATGAATCCTATTACCAGTTTCTTGAGCCCTCCATTGCACAAACAGGAAACCAAAATGCACTATTGTTTCTGAGCAGAAGGACTGAGGGCAATTTTCTAAGAAAAGACCTACATTTTGTTGGTGCTATCACAGTGACCAGTGGAGTCAATTTGATAATGACTCATTTCATGAGACATTCTGCCACCCTGCCTAATGTCAGGTGACCAAGGCCAGGAAATAGAGACCAGTCTATAACTAGCACTCCTGTGTGAAACCTAATTATTGCAGTTACCATGCAACTCTAAGCTTCTTTTAGATGGTGCACACATTTCTGCACATACGCAAGGCAAAATGTTATGAATTCTACACAGCTTCAGATTTGCTATTTTAAAGCTCATACCAGCTTCAAGCTCTTACAATACTCATTTGCAATGAGCATTACATTTCTAGTTCTATCCTTCCTATACTAAATTAAATACAATTTACAGATTCAGGGTTGCACATTCACATAGGGGACACTATGATTAAGAACCAGGAAGGATGTGCTAGAACTCCTAAGCAAAAGAAACGTGCTTTTTTTTCCAAGGGCCTTCCCCTTTATAGCCTGTCACTTACAGACACCTCCGGCATTTAAAAATACTCCATGCATTTGTGGAACTATTTTCCAGAACAAAACGTTATCATTCATCAGGAGCAGAGCAGTTTGCAGTGTGAACAATTCGCTTTAGTTAAGTACCATATGGTTGCCTGTAGGAAAATGCCAACATGTTTCAACTCTACAGCTGGGCTATGGTTCCCTTATTCATTGTGCAGATGGTTGTAATTGACACTACTACTAAAACAGGTCTCAAGCACTTCTGCAGGATCATTAGAGTAATTAGTTATTAAATACATTTACTATTTTTAGAAAGCAGGTTTTAATGCTTGGCATGTAAAATGCAATATTTTGCTATAATGAGATAGGCTAAATGTTACAGAGAGGGGGAAAAAACATAAGTGTTTTTAAATTATTTTATCCAAAAGACTAGGAAAACTGCAGGAGAAAATCAAAAGACACAAAATTACTGGCTAAGGAATCAGCTGAAACGAGAAGTATTTTTAAAAGGATCTTCTACTGCAACTATATAGAAAACTTTTAGGTCAGAGATAACAAGTCAAGAACAAATACAGTATCCAGTAAAAAAAAAAAAAAAAAAAAAAAAAAAAGGCTACAAAATTTCTGTTACCTAATCCCAGAGATGAATATAACTGTATACATAGAATTTTACCATTCTAAGTCCTGACCTTGTCTGATCAGGTGTATTTATTTTAATTACCATAAAGCAGACAAGCACCCATCCCATATTCTTGGTGCACTTACATAATTCAATTTTCAGGGTAAATATCAGAACAGGCTGCTCTTCTGACTACAAAAGTAATGTCATTAACAGGATCAGGGCATTATAGGTCCATCTTAAGCAGCTTTTTGCCACTAGAACAGCTAAGAAAACAGCCCGTAATACACAAAGGGTTAGCTTTCAGGTCAAATATGTAGGTAAAGATGTAATAAATCACACCCTAAACCAGAGACATTTGGTCTCCTTGGTGTTAAAGAGTAACATCCAACTGTCAGAGACAACAGCACAAGGAAGGGGATGTTCAGCCTTACAAAGCAGAACTATAAATTGCTTCCAATTGCCTAGTCATTGCCAACCAAAAAAAGACATAACATTCATGTGAGGAGAACAATAGAAACTACCGCTATACTTGCAATTATAGCACTGTACGGAAAGTTTGGTCAGGTTTCCATTATAAAGCTCAGTTTTGGGTGTTTTATGATGTTACTTAAAATATTTGCTGCGGGCTGCAATCTGAGAAAAAGGTCCCATATAAAAAACCCAAACACTTTCTTATATGACAGGTAAAAATAATTTATTCAAATGTAGGACACCCTCCCCAGGAAATAGTAACTTACAAAAGATGTGTTCAATTTCTTAAGTTAGATTTTGTTAAAGTACATCATATACATATATAACTTTAATAATAAATAATAACAATAGCACTGCAGATCTTAAAAGCACAAAGGATGATACACCATTAAACTGAAGTTATTTATGTCAGACTGTTATTGTTCTGTGCTTACAGCTGAACCAGCTTTCATGACTATTTTCAGATGAGATGTAAAGCAGAGATCATGAACACTAGTCAGACTCATGGCACTTAACCCTACGTGTCTTGGCCAAATTTCAAATCAGATAATTACATTCTGTCCTCTTACATTCCAGAGTTTCAATTAGATAGAATATTCTTCTTTAATGTCCATCCTACAGTCATGCAGTGTTGCTGTGTTCTGTTCAAAGACTGCCATGTCCTACCCCAGGGGTGCCTGCATTTCATTGCTGAGTGGAAAGATTGCTGCATATATAATTTATAAAGTGCAGTGGGAGCTTTCAGTAGACAAAATTGGTACATTTACCAGTTTAAAACTGAAATTTTTTAGGTTCTCTATGATGTGCTCTACTGGGTTACTTAACACAAAGAATCTTTGTTTACCATAAATGAACATCTATTCTGCCAATTCTCCAAATACAAATATATAAAGATTTTTAGCACATTGATGTAATTCTCACATGCAGTAGCTGAACAGTCTAATCTAAGAGATAAGAATTTTAGATATTTTATTATTTACCTGTAGGCTAGTGTGCATTTTTCAAAGTCTCTGAATACTTTATTTGATAGATCTTAATAGCTTGGAAGGTTAGGTTAATCAATATTAAGTTGAGTCACGAAAGTGATTTCTAACCTTTAAATAACTTTTTTCCTGAGAACAGGGTAGGAAAATCAATACACTATCGCTAAAAAAGGTTCTTGATAGATAAGCAATGGAACAAGTTCCCAGTGTAATGCTGTGGCTAGGAGGGATGCTTGGATATATCAACAGAGGATTATCAAGTAGGGGTAGGGAGGGGGTAATACCCCTGTATATGGCGTTAATGAGACCATTATTGATATACTGTGTCCGGTTTTGGAGTCTGCACTTTGAAAAGGATGTTTAAAAAAAATTGGAAAGGGTTCAGAAAAAAACTACAAGAATGATGTGAAGTCTGAGAAACATGCCTTATAGAAGAGAGTTAAGAAGCTCAATCTATTTAATCTATCCAAGAGAAGGTAAAGAGATGACCTTACCATGGGCAAGAGATTTCCAAAAGAAGACCCAGCATTTTAGTCTAGCAGAAAAAGGCATAACAACATCCAGTGGTTGGAAGCTGAAACTAGACAAATTCAGACTAGAACTAAGGAGCAAATTTTTAAAAGTGAGAGTAATTAACTATTGGAACCACTTACCAAGGGACATTGTGGACTCTTCATCTCTAAATCCAGACTGGATGTCTTTCTAAAATACACACTGCAGCTGACACAGAAGTTAATGGGCTTGAATCAGAGATTAGTGGGTGAAATTCTTTAGCTTGTATTTTGCAGGAGGTCAAACTAGAGGATCATAATGGTCCCCCTCCCCCAACCCCCTTTTCTGGCTTTAAAGTCTATGGATTAGTTATTAGAAAAACCTTGAATGTTATCAAAAGTCACTTAGTAGCATCTGACATTTCAGAGCACCGACTTGCTACGTATTCCAAATTCTATAATATAGACCTCAACCCTCTAGAGTTCTCTTTAATTGCCTTGTAAGAAGGCCTTACGAGCAGTTTGACAATTGGTGTTGAACAGGGTTTCCCAAATGTTTTCAGTGAGGACATCTTATAGAGATATTGACTTATGGAGCATCTCCTCTCCCATTTGTCATTATGCAGACCTCTTCTTGCCCCTGTTCACAATCAGATAACATCCCTATAGCAAGTACAGCAATTACTTTCATGGAGAATTAATTCCCCAGAAATTATTTTTTGTCTTTTAATGTAACATAGCAGGTGGTAATATACTATTAGCCCAATTCCTGCAGCCCAGCAGCAGTGTGAGAACAAAATGGTACAACCAACTATGGAGTAAAACTGAAAGGACTTTAAAAACTGTCAAAAAGGAAACGAAAAACCTTAAAGTTGAACCACAAGTTGCAGGGCTGGATGATGTAAGAATCACTAGGTCAAACTCTATGGCCTGTATTATGCAGAAGTCAAATTAGATGATCATAACGATCCATTCTGGTCTTCAAATCGATGAAACCAGGTTATCAGAGGGGAACAGCATACATGGACCCTGAGTCAGACTGCAAAAATGAGTGATGGTACTCTCCCCCAAGCTCCACTCACTCATTATATGAAAATGAAATGCCACTAGATTGAGCAAATCTTCAAAACATGTTTATCCGTCTTCTCTGTAGCATGCTTCTAACAGCAGTAAAAAAAAATAAAATAAAAATAAATAAAAAAATAAAAAATAAAAAAAAAAAATCAATGATGGCATTTAAATTGTCATCCTTAGTCTTCATAATTAACATCCTCTCAAAAAATGAATGAAAAAAGCACAGTTCACAGCAATCTGAATAATCATGTCAGGATGCCTGTAGATTCTGGAAAATACCATCGCATTGGTTCACATTTTGAAGGCTGTCTTGACAATACATAATGGCTAGAGGCAAATGTGTTTTTCAACTGCCAGCTTAGATTCTGGAGCACAAGATGAAGTCATCAGAGCAAAAGGACCAGTTTTTAGACTCTCGAGTTTATTATCTGCACTGCCGTATCATAATACCCAACTTGAATTAAAATTTAGAGTTAAAAAAATAAAAGCAACAACACAAAAACACACAGGCATGAAGGAGCTGTTGCTGAGAGCTAAATTATTTTACAAATGTGAGACTCAGACCTTATGAAAATATACATTTCTAAAATAAGAGTGTGGCACTGGACAGCACCAGGCAATGCAACAATCTGAATATTTGTGTGTTTCATGCATACATAGAGACTCTCCATTGACTTCCCATGAGTTTTGTATAAGCCCTGAGATGTTGAAATACTTTACTGAGAAGTTTAACACCTCTGCAGGCTTCTCAGGTTATAGATATACCTATCAGGCACAAAGTAGATTCATCTTTACTTCTCCAGGTTGTGGAGCTATAATTGTCAATTTCATTAAATAGGATGTTCTTTATCTTACTGCAAAAGAATAGAAAATAGAACACAAAGGAATAGATTAGAGAGGCAAACAGAGGAATAAAAAGCAATCATGAAGCAAAAAGAAAGTTAATATAGATTTAGAAAAAGAGCTCAAATCAGAACTCTTGTTCCCTATAGATCAAGGCTTACCACTCTGACATTATTGGTTTTAATTTCAAGGTCTAATCAGCTCCCTGGCTATTGCAACTTTCTTATCGACTGAAAGAGTGAGGAAGGGCACGAAACAAGTGGAAGCTGAGAGAGTTAACAAAATGATCTAGGGCTTAAAAAATATAATGCTATTATGGTCCCTTTATAATGTCAGTAGGAAGTTGTTAGGCTGTCATTCCACAGATGTTCAGCCACACATATACAAGAACACAAACAAATCCCAGGGGATCCCTAATATTATGTGTGGCATACAGAAATGTGAACATTCTTCATTCATCACACGTTTCCTCTTCCTCTTGCTGCGATAAAAACCCAGGGAATAAAAAGGACGCCGTTTCCAAAAGAATTAATCCAGCAGAGGAAATGTGGACTAGCCTATCAAACAACATCACAACCCAGGAAGTGAACAAGCAAAACTACACTGAAATTATAGCAGTACAATACCTTATATTGGGTAGAGCAATTATTTTTAAATACTACAGGTCTGCAGATTTCCATCTGTTTTACTGGATTTTCATTTGTCTTTCAAGAAAAAAATAGAAACAATTTTACCTTATCATTATAATCTTTCCTTTCCTTTCAACAACAATTGAATGTTTCTTTTAGATTGTAGGTAAAAGGCAAAGCTCAGCCATTTAGACAGAAGTCTAGCAATTAATTTTCTCCTTTAAACAAAAAAAAAAAAATAATCTGCACTACTACAGGTTCAGGTAGCCAGTATCTTTATTCCTCATAACCTCACAAAGGTTGTCTTAGAAAGGAAATTGCACCTATGATGCTCAGGACATAAGTCCAAAATGTAAAAAAAAATGTTTGTAAGTAATTCTTCTTAATAAAGCGGGTAATTATGAGCTAAGAGTCTCATCCTGCAACACTTATCAGGAGGATCACAAAGTTAATGTGGTTGCGCATATGAGAAAGAGCTCCAGGACTGGACCCTAAATGTGTGGTGAGGCCATCTTGTTATAGTGTGGCACTCTTTTCAACCACAAGGGGCACTATCTGGTCATCAAGGAAACAATTGTTACCACAGAGAAATTTCCTCCTCCTCTTACAAAGATGTGCAGTGAAAAAGGCTGATTGCAAGACAGCTGGGGGGAGAACGGTTTTGGGCAGGAAAAACTAAATTATCTGGGATCACAGAGCTGGGCTGAGCAACAAGCTGGGTTGGTTTCTCTATTCACATTAGTGTGTGTGCGTATATGTTCACGTGCATGAGTATACGTACGCTTGTGTTAAGTTGTTTTGTTATAAATGCAATGTTGCCAACTCTTGTGATTTTGTTGCAACTGTCATGATATTTAGTGTTTTTCTTAAAGCACCAATTCTTAGAGGCATGTGGCTAGGAAAGCTCAGTTTTCATTAAAAAGAAAAAGTAAGATGCAAACTCTCATGCTTGCAGAGAAAAGACTGGAAAACATTACCCTAGTATACCTGAAAGGCAAATAAAATAATCCAACTTTTAAAAACAACCTCATGACTTTTAATCCAACCTCATGATATTTTGGGATCTGACTGAAGATTTCTGAAAGCTTAAGGCTGGCAATATTGTAAATATTATTCCTTAGGGGAAACCCAAACTGGAACATGTAACTTGATTATCATGTCTGTGATAAAACTCTGTCCCATTCCAATTTCTAAAATTAGCCTAAGTAAATAAAAATAAAAAGTATGGGTGGGGGGTTAGGATGGAAATCGTGATCTTTTTACACATATTTTCACCTAAAGCTAAGATGACATTACAACATAATAACTAATTGATGACATGAAATTGGCTCATTAAGAGTGATAAACTGACAATAATCCGGTATTTTTGAGATTCCAAACTTGTACTTTAAAACCATCACTGTCAAAAATGAGCATCACACATATGAAGAGAAGAGTTAAAGCCTTTACAGGTCTACAGGGGCCAACAATTTGATACACTCCTAACAAATGATTAATTATGTCATTTGAAATTAATCCCTCTTTTGCAGGGTTTGACAGTTTTGAGGTGGCGAAGAAAAGAGAGAACATGACAAGTAAAAAGAGAGAGTGAGAAAGATAATCAGGGAAACAAACAGGGTTTAGTTCACTGCTTCTAATTCACAGGGAAAGTATAGATGTAAGGGGTCACTGTTAGTCTGGCTGGTAAACAGCAACAGCTGGTTCAAATTCTGCCTCTAGGATTTCATTCATTTTACTGGTGACAAATACACTCAGTGAATCAGTGCCAGCATAATGTATCATTTGCACGCGCATAAAAAAAAATACAACAATGTGAAAAACAACTGTGGAGGGAAAGAAGATATTCAGCCTAATTTTGAACCAATTCAAGTCTTGTGGGTTTGGAAATGCCGTAGCCTGCAAGTGTGAGCTTATCCATGGTCACATTCCTCCTCACGCTCTGCTCAACAGCATTTAAATGCAAGTTATTCTCTATAGGATAACACACATTTTACTTCTTACAACAAAACACTGAGGTTATCAAAAGTTACCTCCTAGGAATCTTCTTAGAACTCAGACTAGTGACCTCATTGTCCTACTGCAACCAGATTTAGCAGCATGCCATCCAACAATTAATCATATATCTCACTGCTTAACATTCAGTCACTTTGACCACTTCAATAAAGACCTAATAATAGTGGAACTGTCATTTCTGGAAGCCTTTTGTCAGTCTGTTTTAGCTAAAAATCTGCAATATGTACTTGAACCACAATTATGAGAAAGGCTAAGGACAGAGAACAGGGTTTACTGTCACTGCAGTGCACATTGGAACATATGGCATGCCTTATTCCAACCTTATAGTTTATGGTTTCTAGAAAAGGTATGGAACTTAGCAGAAGTTCTTTTTTGAGTGTGCAGAAGACGACAGGGGATTCCTTTTAGCAATTTTTCCAAGGCTGTGAATAGCCCGTTTAGAATACAGCTAAAGTAAGAAAATGCTACTTAAACTAATCCGAGATGTCCCTACCAGGCGGAACTGTACTTTGCACATGTATATCAGCACCTGCACGAACAGAAACAGTATGTATGTGCATGATTACTGCTTAGGCGACATTATTCCCAGTTAAGTGAAACATGATGCAACCGTTATGTATCATCTGAGACCACCACAAGGGAAGTGCTTGCTGAAGCAGCCTCCTTGCATCAAGCCATACAACTCTCCGGTGCCTATATACTACGGTGGTTGGTGTGCTATAAAAAATGACAGAGAATGAAAATATAATGTGAAGTGGTGCTTTCAAAGGAAAGCTGATGGTTTCAGTTTGTGCAACTAGACAGCAGATAATGATATGCAAGTGGTCTGAAAAGGACTGACCTGCAGAATGATTAGAACAGTGGTCCCCAATCTTTTCAACATCATGGCCTCCCCTACCCCTGGCCATACTGGGGATGCCCACAGAGGTAAGGAGGCCAAGGCTGGGGCCGCAGCTGGAGGTGGGTCTGGGACTAGGGGCGGGGACTGAAGCAGCCTCCTCGCATCAAGTCATACAGCTCCCAGCGCCTATATACTATAGTGGTCGGTGTGCCATAAACAAACGACAGCATCATCCCCTCCCTTACTCCTGTCCATACGGGGAACCCGACAGAGGTGAGAGGGCCGCAACTGGAGGCGAGTCTGGGACTAGGGGCGGGTCCGGAACACAGTTGGGAGCGGAGCAGGGCTGGGTGGTGCTCCCTCCCTGCCCATTCCAGGGGGGCTGGCCCAGCTGCCACGCCCCCCCCCCAACATTCCTCCATGCCCCTCATGGGCCCCACAGTTTGGAGATCTATTAATTAAAGATTTTAAGGGATGTTTAAACCAACATATTACATGCTTGCAACACTCCCGGTTCTGAGGGTCAAGACTGTGACATGCTTTGGCAGAAGAAACAGAATAGCTAGGAAAACCTGGCATGCAGGAAAGGCATAAAAGTAACTCTGTGACAGGTGCTCCCATAGATCTCACTTCCATACTCCACTCAGCATTTCACAGGGGTGATAGTAGCAACAGTTTCCAGATTCAGGATTTTATAGACATCAGCTCCTGGAGAAATCTGGCACAAATGTTCCTGTGCATCATCAATCCAGCCACCAGCTGAGCAGTCCATTCATGTCCCACCCTCCCAAAGATTTTATTTTTATTTATATATTATATATTAAAAAAAACACTGATTCTGGCCACCCTCCAGCTCATAACCCACTCTGCCTTAATAATTAGAAATAAAACAATCCCAGAACAATTCACACTCAAATAGGGTAATTTGTTTTCAGGGTCTGCTCGTTTGTGTCACAACAGAATGTATCATCTGGTTTTTGTGGAGCTGCTGGCCAGCTGAGACGGTGGAACTGACAGCAAGCTGGGTGAAGTCCCACTAGATGGTCCGGAGGTCTGTCACACAATATTACTGCCACCTTACTCTCGATGAAGCCTCCCAGTGAGCAAACACTAGAGCTTACACACATGCAGACCGAACTCATGTAGAATCAGACTCTGAGCACAGACACGAATAGCAAGTTTACAGGCTACACAGCTGAATTGCTACCATATGGCTACTGATCCAGACTGCAGGGTGGTCTGTCTCACTTAGTGATCCTGGCAGGAAACTGCATCAGAGCAGAGATTATTCCTTTGCTCTCACTCCACTAACCCATGCTGCTTCTCATGTTACTAGCTACCCCTGAGCTGGCCTGAGGTCAGAGGTCACGCTGGCTGCTCAGTGGAGAAGCTGGTTCAATTCCACACAATGTACTGCAGGGAGCCAAGTGTTAGCCACACACCTCCTGGGTGTGGTGTTCTGTCCCATCTAGTGGCACCGAGATCACTTAGAGACAGCAAAAGAGAGAGATTAATGAATTTGCTCTACAGCTTTAGCTAATAGCCAGTTGGCTTTTAGCTCATGTGGTAGAGCAGTGTGGGCAACCTTTGGCCCGTGGGCCGCATGCGGCCCATCAGGGTAATCCGCTGGCAGGCTGCGAGACATTTTACGGACACTGACCGTCCACAGGCACCGCATCCTGCAGCTCCAGTGGCTGTGCTTCTCTGTTCCCGGCCAATGTGAGCTGTGGGAAGCGGCAGTCAGCACACCCCTGTGGCCCCTTTGTCTGCAGGCGCCGCTTTCTACAGCTTCCATTGGCAGGGAACAGAGAACTGCGGCCACTGGAAGATGAGGGGGGGCGGTGCCTGCGGACAGTCAGTATCAGCAAAATGTCTCACAACCTGCAGTCAGATTACCCTGATGTGCCACAGGTTGCCCACTACTGCAGTAGAGGCTCACGCACTACGTTCCAGAGATCCCAGGTTCGATCCTGCCTGCCGATGACCAGGGTCTGTTAGTGTTACACAAGCACCAACCTGAGGTCTATCAACAGTAGCCTGGGCATCCCAGCTCTGTCCAGCTGTGAACTGATCTTGGGTCTTCCTGAAAAATCAAGGGACCGATGGCCATAGTATTTCCAGACCTTGAAGGCCAGTCCTGGGTGACTGTGAGAGACTGACAACCATTAGGAAAATGAAATCGGTGATGAGCTTTCAGCCCTAGTGGCCACTGTGCATTAAATTGTGTTGGTTTATATTTTGAAGGTTATTTGAAAAGAAGAAATGGCTAACACTTTTTTAATGTAAAAAGTTAAATATAAGCTTAAATTTTCCTTTATGCTTATAAACAGCCACCTCCCTGCCCCGCAACTCCACATTAGGAAAGGTCCACTGTCACAGGTCGGCACTGCTAGCAGGGCAGGCAAGCCAGCAGAGATCAAGAGTGCTAATAGAAAATGTAGCATGTCTGCATTTTTTGAAAGTGAACCTGCCAAGTTTTAATTACATACACCTGCTGGAGACATAGCGTCGCTATCTAATAAATCAGACCATAGTTAAAATATGTTACCATGTGTGTCAGGGGTTAGTTGCTTGTATTCTCTCCTCTGTCTCTGTCCCATGTGGTGCCCAGCCTAACTCAGCACTTTGCCGCAACAATTTTATAGGGTGCAGGATAGAGTAAAAGGACTGGTACTCTACTGCTGTCCCCTTCTTGTTATATCAGGAAGAACCAAAAGTTTGTGTGCAGAACTATATCAAGACGTGTTAACAATACCACATGCAGATGATTCATTACAAGAAATTTATGATCACTGGCATGAAAATGGTCCCACATAGAACCCAAAATAGACCTATGGATGAGAAAAGTGCATCAGGTTAGGTTAGCATAGGCAAGCAGGGTTATCATTGGCTGGGACAGTCAACAAAAACACCCCTATTGCAAAACTTCTTTTCTTCCTCCCATGCTTTTATTTAGGGAGGGAAGAGGAAACTCCCATCAGAACCCTTCATTAACCACATTTTTCAAATATGTCATTAGGTACATTCCACATCGATTTACAGTATAATCCAACAGTCATTAAGGCAACTGGTTACAAATCTAAGGCATATTTATGTTGTAAATATTTTTACAAGTTGGTGATTCTGCTGGATCCCCTCCGTCCGCCTTCTCCCCTGTGCACTCTAGAGAAACTGCTATCAAAGTCCCTAGTGATCATTTCCAGGCTATGTCTGAAAGACTGGAATGCATCCAGACCTTCCTTGACCTTTATACCACCTTTTATATATATACCTTTGATAATTTCCCCTTCCCTGACATTCTTGGCTTCCATGACTCTCCTATCTTGGTTCTCCTCCTATCTCTCAGGCTGCTCTGTCAGTCTCTCCTCAAAGCAGAGATGAAAGGAAGAGGTAACTCCAGGACAGAATGTAGAGGAAAAAGAGGAGGTGGTGAAGAATACTGAGGGACTCCAACAGATGGTGAGTGGAAGAGCAGAAATTGCTGCCAAAGTAGATACAGAACATGCGGCTGGAGAGACTGGAGGATAATCAAGAAAGGACGGAGCTGCTGAACCAAGGGTAGACAAGATGTCAAGGAGGAAGGAGAGATTAACAGTATCAGAAACAGCATAAAAGTAAGAGGAGATTGAATTCAGGCCTCCAGACCTAGTTTAGAGAAGACCACTGGAACTTTGGTGAGAGCAGTTCACATGGGGTAGAGAGGGGAAATGCCAGACTGGGGCAGAACTAGCAGTGAATCTGCAGAGAAGACATTTATGTAGTTGTTGTTGACAACGTGCTAGACATGTTTATAAGTGAAGGGGACAAAAGGAGAAAGAACAGCAGTAAGAGACACAAAGAAGAAATGGTCGGCTTTTCCAAGGATACCAAGGTATGTTTGTACACAGAGAAACAAAAGGTTCAGCGTGAGGAAGTAGAAAGGGTAGCAGGACAAAGGAGGAGGAGCTAGGGCCAAGCAGCCAGATAGAGGCGTTGGAAGAAGAGAGTCGCTGGAAGCTCGGTGGCTGAGAAAAATGAAAGGAGAGGAAGTTGGAAGAGAAGCATAGCAGTAGAGAGGAGTAAATGGGACAGAAGAATATCATTTGAGATCCTGTCAGTCAATCTTCTCCTTTAAGGTGTTGGCAAGATCCTGGATATGAGAGAGATGATGTAAGAGGAATAAGGTCTTGAGAAGGTAGTTGAAGGTGATGAACAGGTTATGAGGACGATAGGCATTGAACTAAATGAAGGAGAAGCAGAGTTGCTTTGTGAGCAAGGGGGCAGTGATAAAAGAAGAAAACAGGCATGTAATGGAGGAAATCTACAGGAGTCACAGGATTCTTCTTGTGGCATTTGGTTGTACGATAGTAGGAACAGAAAAAATAGGCAAGAGGGATTAGCCAAGGCCAGGGTTTTGTGGGATGACAGTGTAGTGAGAGAAAGAGGAAAAGTCAATTGTGAAGAAAAATGGGGTTCACAGAGGACAGGAATGGAACATGAGTAGCAGAGAACTCAGGGATGCTGATTCATAAGATTAGAAGCTACAGAGGAGGTAGGAAGAAAGTTTAGGTGCTGGACGGAAACAGGACAGTGATCAGAAAGAGGGAATTCTGTGATAAAAAAATAAGAGAAGGAGCAGTGCTGGTGGAATGAGGCTCAACGAGTGGCCATTTTCATGCATGACAGAACTGATTCAGGGTCAAAGGTCAGTTGAGGATGTAAGGGCCAGAATGTAGAAGGCTAAATGGTGAGAAGGGATGCTAGTGTGAAAGTTAATGTCATAGAGGATGAGTGGAAGAATCCGAGGCAAAGAAAGACGAAGAGTGATGCATCATAGATTAGAAAGGAAGCAGAATGCCAGTAGACAACTGCTGCATGGAAGAGAGAGAGGGAAGAGTCGGACACAGTAGTGCTCAAAGGAGGAGGAATGAGCCTGCGGGGGAAGGTAGGAGCATCTGGCCAGAACAGCAATAAGATTCTCCGAATTTTAGAAAGAGAGAGACACTGACACAAATCCCAGCCATTGTGAAAGAGAGAATTTCCTCTAACAATGGGTATTGCTTCCCTCCACTCCTAAATAATACAGAACACAAACACTCAAAACAGGATTTAAACATAGCCAATAAAAGGTGTTTGTGATAGACTGATCATATCCTGTAACATCCTGAACAAACCTTATGAATTAAGTTAATCTTAATTCTAATGAAGTTTAACTTTACCTAATTAGAGTTAATACCTTTAGGGTAACATTGTATTAAAAATGCAATTGTGTATATGTTATTGTGGCATTGCATGTACCTTTTCTAGCAGGAGGGGAATGTTAATCTATTTCCAACTTTATCAGCCCTGTGAAGCCACCTTGTGGAGAGATGCTCACATACTAGTTCAAACTGGATTCTCCAGAGGTCAGCTGACAAAGGAAGGATTTTTGGATAAATAACTTGGTTTTAAACTGGCTCAGGATCTTCTTCCTGATCCAGCAAACAGATAGGATCCCTGGTCCGGAGAGAGCTCCAATCCTTAGGAAGGATTGAAAGGCCTGGGCCTACTGAGGCCCCATAAGACTGTGCGCTTGTTCTGAGATGAAGCTGCAGTGAACTTATAACCACAAGGAAACCCTGTGTGTGAGGTTGTGAAGGACTGCTCCTGCCAGAATCCACGTTAGGGGTTGGGTGAACCCTGATAAACTTATTAGCATGCACTGGGTTCTTGTATTGTTTTAATATGTTTTCTCTGTAGTGCTTTTTTACCTTAAGAATAAAATAGGTTTGCATAGAAAGAGCTGTGTGGTACTTACTACTGTTGACAATCGCTCTGTTATCAACCTCTGAAGAGAAAGCAAGCAGGAGTGTTTGAGCAGCTTGTCTCTGCTGGGAATAACACAGTGAAGGCAGGAAACTATGAAGCCTGGAAATAACCTGGTCAGAAGGGCCAGAGGAGGGTCTCCACCCAAAAAGGTAACAGCTGGGGTGCTGGAAACATGACAGTGGGTGTCCTTCCTGGACCACTGAGGGGAAATACAAGGTGCCGTTGCCCTGAACAATGACAGTGTTAATATTTACAAAACTAAATGTACTTAAATCAATGAAAAACTGTACACTATATATTGTGTTTATCCTATATTTGATAACCTCTAAGAACATTACCAAATTTTTAAAAAAAGACTATAGTCATTCAAATGGCTCTTTCAAAATCAGTATGGGGCACATGTTTCCTGA
Organism: Chelonoidis abingdonii; assembly: GCF_003597395.2. Lineage (NCBI taxonomy): Eukaryota > Metazoa > Chordata > Testudines > Testudinidae > Chelonoidis > Chelonoidis abingdonii. The sequence goes on from NC_133771.1 coordinate 19,375,140, forward strand.
GGGCTTTAATTATGATGGCTCTAGACTGCATTAAACTCACATTTTCCCAATACCCCATAAACTGCAGCTTGAGAAGCTTATGGAATTGACCAGGACTTAGATCCTGTCCCTGCTAACATTGGTGTTTTACATGCAGTGGCTATAGCAGCAGTATGAAACAGAGCAATTGTGACTGCAATTCAGTTCAGACAAGAGTAAAATCTAAATCCATTCTCTCCTTCAGCTTCCAGTACAACATAAAAATGCTATAAAAATGGGAAAGGAAAGAACCAGGACAGCAGATGACAAATGGAAAGGATGTGTGGCAACAAATAGGTCAGACAGATGGAGCATTCCCAATCCAAGACTAAAGTTTTTTTTAACAAGAATATTTTCTGATTAATATGTCATCAAAAAGTATGATCTGTGGAAGAGAAGGAGTCGCCCCACTACCTCTGATAATTCTTCCTTTCCACCTAAGTCCTAATTAGTAAATTTAAAGCCCTGATAACATGTTCAACAAAAACAAAAGTTATACAAAAAGTGCATCCCAAGGTACCTGCTAGCCCTCTCTTGTGCAGAAGGATTGAGGCTAAGGTTCCGAGCCACAACCTCTAGCTCCTGCATTATGTTTCCTTGTTACACTGCTCTGCTCTGATAGAAGCTGAGTATAATGGACTAAAATCCTAATCTGTAAAAGCACTCTGTGCCAGTGCTTCAGAGATCACAATTTTAGTCAATTTCACCTTGCTGCTTCTAGTGCACACAGCAGAGCGGCATATCAGGGAAGAACACAATAAAAACCCCCACAATATGCAAAGAGAGAGACAGATACAAACAGAGGGTTGAGGGGAAGCAGGAGGGAGGTAACATAATATGAAGGAAAAGGTATAGAACAGGGTTGTGAATGAATAGGAACCCTGGCCTATTCCCTTCCTAATAGCATAATATCTATAGCCAGTTAAGGTGGCAATTTTGCAACAGAAAAGCTTCAAAACCAAACTCTAAGGAGAAGCTGTTGAATTTATATGCAAACTACATTCCATTAACTTAGGTCTGAACAGAGACTGGGAATGGCTCAGTCATTACACTAATTGAATCTATTTCCCCATGTTAAAGTATCCTCACACCTTCATGTCAACTGTCCGAAATGGGCCATCTTGATTATCACTTCAAAAGTTTTTCTCCCCTGCTGATAATAGCTTCTCTTAATTAATTAGCCTCTTACAGTTGGTTTGGGTACTTCCACCTTTTCATGTTCTGTATGTATAAATATCTTCTTACTGTGTGTTCCGTTCTATGCATCCGATGAAGTGGGCTGTAGCCCACAAAAGCTTATGCTCAAAATAAATTTGGCCACAAGCACTCCTGTTCTTTTTGCTGATACAGACTAACACGGCTGCTGCTCTGAAATAAATCCATAGTTTTCTGAGAGTTTGAGTGACCCAGAAAATATTTTTAATTATTTGGATTAGAAAATAGTATCAGGGATAGGAGAATACTCACTACACCCGAGGTGTGTTACAGAGAATCTATTACAATTTTATGAAGAGCGTTCCCCCCTCCCTTTTATCCTTAACATTAAAAAAATCAAAATTATACTGTCAAGGCTAGAAGAACTGAAATTTAATCGACCAGCTCGGTTTTTATTTCAATGCACATTTTACTCTCCCACACACAAGAGACTGGTGTAACAAAGAAAGGTGCCCTGGAGGATCAATCACTAGGCAGTTTTAATTCAAGGCACAATGGTCTCTACTTAAAAAAAAACACCGAACCAATATGGACCAGCAATAACTGCCCAGGAACTGCAATAACTCAGACTTCACTGCATGTTAACTATTAGCACCTGTGTGCTGCAGTCCATGGGGCAAAGATGGATTTTTCCAACCATCAGGAGAGCAGTATGATTGCAACTAGTAACTAGATTGTAAGTAATTTTTTAAAAGGTACATTTGGCTTGTCAACTTTGACAAAGTCTCTGTACCAGAGTGATATTTTCTAAATTTTGGATGTCAAAAGGGTTATCTCCATTGCCAAAAATCTACTTTAAGTCCCCTTACAGGCTAAGAATATCCTTACATAGGATTAGTATTATATACTGGTAATGCTCTTAGAAGTGAAAGCTGATTGAACTTTGTCCCTAGGGAGAGTTTAGACAGGACATCAGCAGTCCAGTGGACTGCTAACCTAACACTTTAGCAGTCACAGTCATGATTCTGCCATTGGCCAGCAGACCAACAATAGTGATGCAACTTAATCTCATGGATAGAAGTCAGGAGATGCAGGCTTCGTTACCAGTCTCTACTACTAGGTCATTCTGGTCGTGGGCAGTTAACAACTATTAAAGAGGGAAGAAACTCCTGACTCACCTTTGTAAATGACTTTTGGAACCTTGGCTGAAAGTAGGGTGACCAGATAGCAAGTGTGAAAAATTGGGACACTTTTTTTTTCAGGGTGGGGGGTAACAGTTGCCTATATAAGACAAAGCCCCTAATATCTGGAGGCACTGTGCAAGTACTAATATCATTTGACATGTTGCCTGTGCATTTTGGTTAAACCAAATGGGAAATTATATTACATATACACTCTTGAACTGTCAAATGGATTATCTGGCCAATGGAAAACATCCTCCAATCTGTTCAAGTATTTTTGGAATCAAGAATGGTCTAGATGGGTTTAGATGAAAATCATATGACCTTATGGGCCTACAGGAAAGAATCTGCACAGGATAAATCTAACATTGCATCATATTTAGGGAAGAAGGACATTTTCCAGAAGGACTTTAATGCATGATGTGAATTCTACTTTTTTTTGGGGGGGGGGGGGGAGCAAGGCTGAGAAACACCGTAGGAAACAAAAGTTATGGGAGAGATGAACCAAAGCTAAGTAAATAAAAATACTTTTCACCGACTCCCTTGGGAACTGAAAGGTGGTCCTGATAACAATGGGAGTGAGAAATTAAAAGAATGTGAGGGGGAGAAACTGTACAGAAAAAATGGGGAGAGATTTCCATTGCCATTTATCCGGCCAGAGTGTTCACTCTCAGCCCTTGAGAGGTGGGGGGTAGGCGCAGGAGCTGCCTCAGGACCTAAATGTAACAGAATCAGTCCTTCCATGCTCTCCCACACTTTCTGGAGTGGGAGTGGGGAAAAAGGAGGGGAAGTAACTTCCTGCAGTCCTGAAAGAGTTGCAGCTTCCTTCCTTCCTTGTGCTGTTCCAGTTGTGCTGGCTGGCAAATTGGGACAGAAGGGAGGAAAGAAAGAGGGAAATGGAAGACAAGGCCTTGATTCTCGCCTTCACCATCCATTAGTTCACAGAGACAGCATCCAGAGAACATGGGCTGCACTCTTCACCAGCCCAGAGGATAGGGGTCTTAGCCAAGCAGTGTGGTGGAATGAGCCTTACTCCTCCTCTGTGGGGAAGTAAGACAAGGGCACAATTTAGTTTAAAAACAACTATGCAAGGTCATATTGGAACTCAGTATCCAGGTCAGGAGTAGCACCCATGCCTTACTAGTGCTGTGCTTCAGCCACTAGACTGCTGACTAGTACCTCTGAGTTTATTCTGTTTTTGGACACATAGGAATAGCATGTCAGGAACATTTATGGAAGTAGTATTGTCATAAGGTCCCTATCAGGTCTTTTCCCTCCTCTACCCAACATGAGAACAGCTCCCTCATTCACCAGTCTGAAGAGAATAGCCCACTCTATCCCAAACCCACATTCTCACATCAGACAGTTTCAGGTTCTCAAACTCACATTCTGAGGCAATTTAGATTAGGACCTGTTCTCTGGTCACTCCCCTAAAACTGGGAAGCCTTCAACACCCTAAGCCTGGGTCAGGAGAGGGGAAGAAGCAGCAGAGAAATTTGATCCATCCCAGCCTCAGAGCTCTCGGCCCTCAGAAAAATCTAACTGGGAAAAAAAGGAAGCTTGTTAACAAGTACTGACTGGTTTCCACTCTCCTTCTCCAAGACCTTTTCCTAATCCTCAGTGACACAGTGGCCTATCATCATCGTTACCTTTGCAGCAAAAGCCTTGGGATGAAGAAGTACAAACAAGGCCCAAAGTCACTGGATTCAGGCCTGATCAGTCACTATTTATAACATTCCACTACAATATTATATATGTAAGACAAGAGTTGCTATATTGAACCAGGTTTAGCTTCTATTTACAGAGCCCATTTTCTTAGGAGCATACTGCTCTTCAAGCACCTTAACAACTGTCACCTAGATGCTCATTTTCTCTTTGTACTTGGCCTAATACTTCAGAACATGTTAAAAATCAGACATAAAAGTTATCGTATCCTAACAATCAGGAAACAAGAGTCTTTTAAAGGTTTGAATTCAACCACTAATGGATTTCTTCCTAAGTTAAGAAACATTTATATATTGCCGATTTACTGCAGGTGCGGTAACAGAATTTGTACTTACACACACCAGCTGCAAGCAAATCAAGAAAAAAAGTTTCATAAAGACACAGAGGACTTGATGTCATTTGGGCTGAGACAGAATTTCCAAACACAAGTGAACAAAACAAATGGGAATTTATAATTTTCTCTGTCACAGCTCATAACTTTTAAAGGTTGGAATTTCACAGCCACGCTGGAGTGGAATTTTATGTGTTTACATGGAGTGGAAATAAAGTCTCTCTGAAAACAGTTTTTAGAACCTTTTTAGATATCAGAATAACCCAAATGTAACTTTTTTGCCAAAGGTATTGACCAATTGTGTCATCAAATAGGTAACTCCCCAACAAGCTTTTATTTTATTTTATTATCTGATTTATTTGGGGAGAGATCAATGCTTTTCCCTTTCTCTTTCCTCCATGGAGCCTATTCATAAGCAACAGATATTTTTCCCTTTTAAAAACTCCAATATGTTTTGGTTTTGTACAATTTCACTTCTGCAAGAGATCAACAACTGAGTCAGGCACATTCTAAAACAAGAAGCCACAGTGACTTTATCCAGGAAATATGAGGTGGCTGAGATCCAACATGGTAGGTGTTCAAGGTGAAAGAAGAGGGTGGGAATGGATTCACAAGTTAATTGTCAATTATAGAAGACTGCTGGCATGGATTTTGGATGCATGCACACGAGAATTTACCTGGGAATCCTACTTGATTGAGCCGTATACAATGCAGAAGCAATTACTGTACATCTTTAAAGGAATTATGTATCATCAAAGAAGGGATAGCAGCATAATTGGACCAATAAGAGGAGTTAGTTGAAAGAACCAAGGAAGCACAATTGCTGATACAAGAGAACAAACACAAAAGGTACCTAACTGACTGCGATCACACAGGAGAGGAACAACAGAAAGGATGTACAAGCCCCTGCTGCATGTCTGATTGAAGGGCCACCTCTACAGAGGAGAACACGGAATGAACTGCTAATTCAATCTTTTGGCTGTATTCAAAGGCTGGCAAAAAGGTGTTAATTGTCATATTCACTTCTGTGATGTGGTCATGCCAACAACTCATTTCCTGTACCAGAAGTCACAAGAAACAGTTGACAGATGGCAAGGACTTCAGGTCTCCACTGACCTAGGCTGGGTTTGACAAGTGACCTGGAAGTGATGTAGTCAATCTCTTACTTTCATTTCCCCTTTGCCATGCTGTGCTAACATCAGAATCTCTTCTTCTTTAGGCTAGATCTACCTCAAGTGTTGTGCTTTCTATGCAAAGCCTGTGAGCAAACAGGAGTGAACTGTTTCTTGGCTTGTGTGACTAAAAGAATGAAACAGCAAATTCACTTTTTAGCATACATCTTCCCACGTGATTACAATGAATAAGACCAGAGCTCAAATCTCAGACTTGGTCTTTGGCTCCTAATGCCATACCACAACAGTGTGGGAAGAATGAAAGATCCATGCCAGTGCAGCTGCTGTTCCTGCCGTAATTTTGAGGAAATGGAGACGAGCTTCTGCCCAGTGCTTTGAGAGTGACATCATCATCTGAGCAAGCCAGGAACAGAGGGAACACATGAGAAACTAAAAAAAGAACACTCCTCCTTAACAAAGTAAATAGTTATGCATGGCTTTTGCAGACAAAGTCCCTTGCCCTGGATTGTTCACAAACTACAGGGCCACAGGAGTTTGAGCTAGGTTTAAAGATGTAAAGGAAAAATGAACCAGTGGTTTTGGTGCTAGACTGGACTTCAGAAATATGGGTTCAAACTTTGCTCTGCCAAAGGTTTCCCAAGTGACCTTGACCAAGCCACTTAAGGGCATGTCTACCTTTCGATATGGGGTGTAATTCCCAGCTCCAGGAGACATATTCATGGGGGTGGGAGTGGCTAGCCACCCCAAGGACATACCTAGGGTCTCTGATGTGTATGTACTTTCGGCGGCTAGCCACTCGCACTGCTACAGCTACACTATTTTTTGAAAACTAGCATGCGTGTCTCCTCAAATTGGGAATGATGCCCCAGCCCAAAATGTAAACATACCTGTAGGCCTGGTATACACTAAAAAGCTAGGTCAACCCAGCTATGTTGCATAGGGGTGTGAAAAATCCACACCCCCAAATGATATAGCTAAGCTGACCTAACCCCTGGTGTAGACAATGCTAGGTCGACAGAAGAATGCTTCCGTTGACCTAGCTACTGTCTGTCAGGAAGGTGAATTAACCACAGTGATGACAGAACTCTTCTCTTTGCTGTAGCGAGTGTCTACAATGAAGCGCTCCAATGGTGCAGCTGCAGAGTTTCAAGTGCAGTCAAGCCCTAAGTCTCCCTGGTTCAGATCCACAAAGGGATTTAGGTGCTACAATGCTGAGCATTGCAATAGCTAACTTTTTGGCACTGAGCAAATCATACGAGTCTGCTGAGATCCACAAAGTCTGAGTTAGGTGTCTATGCTTCCTCTACAATGCATGGGGAGAGACAGAACGGGATCCAAAAAAAGCCACCACACATGGTTACCTAAGCCAGCCAATAGGAGAGGCAAATGAGAGCAGTGTGCCTTAAACCTCATCCCTCTCATGGAAATAGGCACCTAAGTGCAGCTTGCAGGGAGGTGCCTATCTCTGGTTAATGATTCACAACCAGGAACCCCACTCTTGGTGCCAGGCAGCTTACGTGCCTATGTGATTTCTTGTAAGAATGAGTTAGGCACTTGCTCACTCCACACAAAGCGAGGTGGGAGGAGTAGAGTGGTTCACTGGAGCAGGAGGGCAAGACCCTGGATCTGCCACCTCCCAGGTGTGGGCCCAAACCACCAGACTAGAATCATTCTATCTGGCCCAACAAGTCTTTTAAATTATTTATTCAGGGTAGAACAGAAGAGACTGAGGTAGCCCTACATCAGAATATCTGAAAACTCTGCAGTCACAGCACTCTGTGAGGTTAGGATTTGAACAGGGGTCACTTTCTCCCACCTCAGGCTTTTTTTTTTTTAAACATGTTCTATGGTCTGTGTTATACAGGAGGTCAGACTAAATAATCACAATGGTCCCTTCTGGCCCTGGAATCTATGAATGATCTGCCCAGGAGGGAGTTAACACTGTCTTGGGGGTCCTACCTCCTCTATTTGTCATTACTGCCTGTTGCTGAGTTGGTGGCAGGCTGCTATATAATACAATGCCATCTCTCTTTTTTCTAAGACTGAGGCAGAGTTTTTCCTCCATTTTTTTTTTAAAGTTGTGTATGATTCCTGATGATTTGAGGAAAACTTTCTCGTGATTCCTTGTACTTTCTCCTCCAACATCCAAAATACTTCTATCTCAACCTCTTTGTCACACTGCAAAAGTCACTCCTCCCTGGGTTTACACTGCTTTTGTGCCTCCCAATTTTCACTGCTAGTTCATGGTCACCAATTCTGTATTTGGTCAAAGTCTGCCATAATTCTGCACACTTCACTGTGGTGAGATATCTGCTTGTGTGATAGTTCTGTGCATGGATCTGGAGCACTAAATTCATTTCAGAAAACTGAGAACGAAGAACATATAATCTGAAAAGCAGGCTGGTGCTAAAACCAATTGGAAAGAGGGATTAACTCATCTTTTCTTACACTGCATTATTATCATATCCATTTTACAGATGAGAAATAAGGATGCTTGGCCCCTAAGGAAAACAAAGCCACTCCTTTAATTCTCTAGCTTTAGATACCCATGTTTGGAAAAACCCAAGGCCACAGAGGAAATTGCTCTCACCCAGACTGAATTAAGGCATCAGGAATTCATGAATGCCTCTCTCTATCCAACACAATCCAGCTTTTTAAAGCTAGGTCATGCCTCTTTATTTACACTATTGCCAAGCTGATCAGCGATGTGTGGGCTTTAACTGGTAGCTGGCTAGCAGCTGGCAGATGCAGTCACACAAACTCTATGATCTCAGAAAACAGATGAAGTTTTAAAAAGCAGGCACCAATAAAAATGCTCAGGAATGCTCCTAGGGCCCCAAGAGGTCTATCTGACCATATTATGAATAACAACCTTCTTTAAAGTGCTCATGCAGTACAAGCTGTGGCAGGCATGGTTACTAATACAAGAAAATGTTGGCTTAATACTGCTTGGGGCCTCTGTATCTCCAAAGCATTAATCAATTATCTCCCTTTTATAGCTGGGGAAACAGCCACAGAAAGATTAAATGACTTGGCAAAGGGATTGGGGACAATGAGTGGCAGAACCTGCCAGAGAAACAAAGATGACCTGACTTCTAATCTAATGCTAATTCCTCAGAGTACCTAGGGTGAAATCCCAGCCATTGCCCTCAATGGGTCCAGGATTTCACCCATAGTCTCCCCAACACACTTTACAGTAAACAAGGAGGGCTGCAATCTGATGGCACATCTTCAGCAAGCTCAGAAACTTATTTTTAACCCTCTGCATGATGTGCAGTAACATCTCCCCTAGGTCTAACACATGACTTATCCGTATAGGTCTCCATTTTCTGTCACTGCTTGTTCTGTTTTCTCTTTTAGTAACTGTGACGCTCTGTGCTTCGGGGGGAAACACAGCACCCTCATGTTCATCCTTGTAAAATGAATGTGTGGTATCCAATGCAAAGTTTGTCATGTTGGGTGTCTTTGGAAGGCTCATGATGCATTGAGCATTGTTGTTACAATAATGTTATAGGTTATAATTTCATGTATTGAGTTATGAGGCTGAAAATGTGTCCTCATGGCTTAAAATAAGCCCAGGCAAAAACTCTCCAAAGCACAGAGGCAGTTCACATCTCATCAGGGCAGGTATGCGACAAACCCAGCCCAGCCTCACAGGAATAAAGGATGCTCAGCTAGGTAGCAATGAAAGGATCTGTTGAACTCTTGAGTGTCACCCCCCTTCCTTTGGCCAGTTTAGGACTGCGATGAGGTAATGCTCACCTGACTCTGAAACGGGGAGGGGGGGAGAGGGAGGGAGGCAAAGCCAAGAGGGAAGAAAGAACATGATAAAAGGGAGAGACTTTGCCACGCTCTCTCTCTCTTCTATCTATAGACACCACCAAATGACTGAAGCGCTGATCATAGGGCAGAGCCTGGCTGAAGAGCAACCAGCCAGCCTGTGGTGAGAAGCATTTAAGTTTGTAAGGGCACTGAAAGTGTTAAAATCAGCTTAGAATGCATTTTGTTTTTATTTCATTTCATTTGACCAAATCTGACTTATGTTTTGACTTATAATCACTTAAATTCTATCTTTATAGTTAATAAATCTGTTTATTCTACCTGAAGCAGTGCGTTTAGTTTAAAGCATGTCAGAGACTCCCCTTGGGATAACAAGCCTGGTACATATCTATTTCTTTGTTAAACTGATGAACATATATAAACTTGCAGCATCCAGTGGGCATAATTGGACACTGCAAGACGGAGGTTCCTCGGGTTGTCTCTGGGACCAGAGATATTGGCTAGTGTCATTCAGTTGCACAATCCAAGGAGCAGATTCCATGCCAGAGGCTGTACGTGAACAGCCCAGGAGTGGGGGTTCTCACAGCAGAGCAGGGTAAGGCTGGCTCCCAAAGTCAAGGATTGGAGTTACCTAGCAGATCACTGGCTCAGATAACACCAGGGGAAACTATTGTGGTTTCTATGATGTTATCTATTTCACTCACCCTGTCTCAACCCTTTTCTAAGCTTCCCTTCATCCATGAGTCTTTGATATATTCCCTTCCTTTCCTGATCTGAAGACTGGTAAGCACAGCAGGTGAAGAGTGTTAGCTCCGCTTCTGCTGCTAATTGGCCTCATAGGCTCCTTCAGACAGTGCTGGCAAATGACATACTAAGTTAATCAGAAACTTGGATTCATAAGAGAATGTTCACACTTACAGAGGGTGAGCAGAGATTTGCATGTGAGCCTTTAAAATGATGCGCTTACCAAAATGAGAATGGCTTCCTCTAATTATCCTAGGTACATCTACAGCTCCTATTACTGTATTATCCGAGCACATCACAATCTTTAATGAGAGAATAAATACAAATACTCTTTCATGATAGGGAAGTCCTATTATTCCCACTTAACAGATGGGGAACTAGGGCATAGAGGCCCAGCTCCACTAAGGCACTCAGGCTCCTAAAGGTATGTCTACACCGCAATTACACACCCTCAGCTGGCCTGTGCTAGCTGACTTGGTCTTGTGGGGCTCCAGCTCAGGGGCTGTTTAATTGTGGTGCAGATGTTTGGGCTTGGGCTGGAGCTTGAGCTCTGGGAGACTTGAGCCTGGGCTCCACACTGAGCCTGAACCGCTACACTGCAATTAAACAGCCCTTTAGACTAAACTCTATGAATCTGAGTCATCTAGCACAGGTCAGTCACAGGTGTAACTGCAGTGTAGACATACCCGAACTCTGAATTGTAGGCTCCATTACAATCCACAAAACTCCTGCCTAACCCTGTAGGTGCCTAAACTCACTCAGCTCCTAAGTTTTCAGACAAAATTCCCTAGAAGCCTAAGTTACTGCTTTTGGGCATATGCACTGCTGCCTCCCTCTAGGCGTCCAGATGCCTATCTCCTGAAGCCCCAGAGCGATCCACGAACTGGGGGAAGATAAGTATGATGGACAGGCGAACACCTACCTCCAACAAATACTTGAGTGGTCTGTCACTTTTTCTCTCCACTGCAACGCTTACAGAGCTTGTCATGCTGTAAAAGTATCACTGAATTGAATTTTCTCTAGTTTAGTAGATTTTGTCAGCATATTATGTATGGATCATACTCCATTTTTTTGGTCAGACGAGACGCAGCTCCAATATCAAAAACATAACCAGATGACTAATGTTCCTTGTTTACTTAAAGTGTTCCAAAGAAAAGACGGTTACTCACCTTTGTAACTGTTGTTCTTCGAGATGTGTTGCTCATATCCATTCCAGTTAGGTGTGTGCGCGCCGCGTGCACGTTCGTTGGAAGATTTTTACCCTAGCAACACTCGGTGGGTCGGCAGGGCGCCCCCTGGAGTGGCGCCGCTATGGTGCCGCATATATACCCCTG